>NW_007257317.1:0-30138 GCF_000164805.1 Carlito syrichta | reverse complement strand
TTCTCTCATATATTCCTCCTTTAAACTTTGTTGAGAACCTACTATAATTCCAGATGATTGATTGCAGATTTTATCAAAGATTTTCCAGATTTCAAAGATTGAGGGCATTGAGGTCCATGAACTGTTTATGTAGCTCCTTCTATTCCTTCTCATCCTCCACTTCCTTCTGCTCTTCCTGCTTTTCCTCTTCCCATCTCTTCTTTTTCAAGACCCTTTCAACATGTAAAAAGCATTCTTACCTCACAGGTCATACAAAATGATCTGTGGTCGTGTCTTGCCAGTTCCTGATCTAACAGCTTTGAATAGGTCATTCTTTGAATTAATTACTTGTCTTCCCAGTCATGTCATTACTCTCCTGCCATCTCTACTCAATGTGGCATCCAGAGATCTCCTAATATGTAAGTCAGATCATATCTCAAACCTCTTCAGTGGATCATGCTAAGCAAAAACTAAAGGCCTCAAAATACCTCCCAAGTCCTAGGACTCTTAGTCCTCCATTGTCATTCTGATTTTATGTCTTCTCCTCTCCACACTAAGCACTCTCTTCCCCAACACAGACATGTCCTTTCTGTTCCTTGAATACTCTATGGATATTCTTGTCTCATGGCCTTCTTATCTGACTTTTCCCTTTGCCTGATAAGTCTTTTCCCCAAATATGCTCATTGTTGTTTTCTAGAGCCCTTTTATATTCCTTCTTAAATTTCGCCTTCACTTTAATTACCAAGTACAATGTCCTCCACCCAACTAACACTCTTCTTCCCCTTTCCCTGCATTCCATTTCTCCATAGTACTTATCCTAGATATTATATTCTACCAGTTAGCTAATTTTTATTTACAAATTTACCTTGTATTTTTATATTTGCTGTTTTTTCACCTTCATCCCCGGCTAGTGGATGAGGATACTTTATTTTTCACTGCTGTTTTACCTAAACATATATTCAAATCATATGGAGAAAACTGGCATATTGTAGGATAGTAATAAGTTTTATTAAATGGAAAAATGATACAATTCTGAATGCCCCACTTAATATTTGCTGTTGATTACCTAGCCAAGTTATCTATATCCACTAAATCTCAATTTCCTCTCTTGTGAAGTAGATTCATAATGTTCTCAACTCAAAAACTCGTTATAATAACCAAAGCAAATTTAAAGTGATATGCAAAAAGTAGCTGTTATTATCTTCAGCATGAACTAAGCTTGAATCCAGTTCTGTAGATATTTTGAAAGACAGAGTAGCTGGGCATGATGGCTCTCACCTATAATCCCAGTTCTTTGGGAGGCTGAGGGGAGAGGATTTCCTGAGCCCCTGGGTTCAAGACCAGCCTGGGCAGCTTGATGAGACGTCGTTTCTACAATAAATAAATAAAAAATTAACTGGAAATAGTGGCATGTGCCTGTAGTTCCAGCAGCTTGGAAGGATGAAGTGGAAGGATCACCTGAGCCCAGAAGTCAAGGCTGCAGTGGTTGGGAGCATGCCACTGCACTCCAGCCTGAGTGACACATCAACTCAAAAGAAAGAAAGAAAGAAAGAATTTAGAAATATGGTAAGTTCAAAAGATCTTATTAGTCAGACATGGTGGTTCAAGCCTGCAATACCAGCATTTTAGGAGGTCAAGGTGAGAGGATTGCCTGAACCCAAAGGTTCAAGAATAGCCTGGGCAACTTGGCAAGATTTCATCTCTTCAATAAATCAAAAAGTTCACTGGGCATGGTAGTGTGCACCTGTAGTTCTGGTTACTTGGAAGGCTAAGGTAGAAGGATTGCCTGAATTCAGCAAGTCAATGCTGGGGTGACCATCAGCGTGCCACTGCACTCCTGCTTGAGCTATGGAGTGAGACTCCAACTCATAAAGAAAGAAAGAAAGAAAAAGAGAGAGAGAGAGAGAGTAAACTTGATCACACTCAGAACCCAAAGTGAGTCAGTCCTCATGTAAAGTGAATACAAAGTTCTGAAAACCCAGAGACATAGGACATATGAACCTCAGAGACAAAAGCTTGAAGAAAGTTGCATTTAATACATTTATTTGCCTGAGAGAGTCAAGATGATGTTGTTAGGACAGTTTTGTGACATCAAAAAGGATCAGTACCTGAGGCATTATATTCAAAAAATACTTCAGATGGTGGAGACCTCAATAAAGGTTTTCAAAAAATAGAATTTCAAAAAAGGCAGAAACACACCAATATCCAATATATGAAGAGGAAATTGAAATAAATGGAACCAGGTGCAGTGGCTCACAACTGTAACATAGTGCTTTGGGAGACCGAGATGGGTGGATTGCTGGATGTGAGGAGTTCAAGACAAGGGGAGGCAACAAAGTGAGATGCCATCTCTGCAAAACAGAAAGATTAACCAGGCATGGTGGTGGGTGCCTATAGTCCCAACTACTCAAGAGGTTAAAACAGGATGATCAATTGACCCAGGAGTCTGAGGTTGTGAGGGATTAAGCCATTGCACTCCAGCCTGTGCAACAAAGTGAAACCCATTCTCAGAGAGAGAGAGAGAGAGAGAGAAAGATAGAGAGAGAAGAAAGAAAGAAAACAGACCAGAAAATAATAGCATCATGGTAATGTGGTCAGTTCAAGAGGATGACCAATCCTAAAAGTGTCTGTATCAACAACAGATCTTGAAAAGACATAAAATAAAAACTGATGGAACTGAACAGAGAATGATACCCACAATTATTGTGTAAAACCTCATCACTACTCTCTGTAACTGATAGAGCACACTGGGCAGCAACATAGGAAGTATATAAAAGACTTGAAAACACTATCAATAAAGTTGACCAAATTTAGACAATACCCTGTCCAACAATAGACAACACACTTTTAGAGTAAACATGAAACATTAGCAAGGATAGACCATATTATAGACCATAAAGCAAACGTATTCATTTTAAAGTATTAAAATTAAGCAAATTATATTTTCTGACTGCCATGTATTGAAGAAGCCAATAATCAAAACGTGTCTTAAAGATTCAAGGTATTGAAAAATGAACAGCCTATTTCTAAATAAACCACATGTCTACCAGGCTTGGTGGCTCAGCCTGTAATCCTGTGCCTTTGGGAGGCTGAGGTGAGTGGATTGCCTGAGCCTGCGGGTTTGAGACCTGCCTGGGCAGCGAGACTTCATCTCTACAATAAATTAAAAAATCAACCGGGCATGGTAGTGTGTGCCTGAAATTCAGGCTACTCGGAAGGCTGAGGCAGAAGGATCACCGGAGCCCGGCAGGTTGAGGCTGCGGTGGTCGGGAGCGGCCACTGCACTATAGTCTTGGCGACAGAGTGAGACTCCATCTCAAAAAAAAAAAAAAAAACCACATGTCAAAAAGAGACCACAAGAAGATTCAGGAAATATTTGGAATCAAATAGAAACATAAGATACAAATTCTGTGGAACAAAGTTCAAGCAGTTAGTACCCTTTGCAGTCTATATTTGAAAGATGTATATAAATCAAAATCTATGATTCTGGCTGAATAAAAAAGAAAAAAATGAATTTCATCAAAGGAGAACGTCAGGAAAACCAAGAAAGAAAATAGGAGGTCCAGAAATGGACACAACTTTTGATCTTTTGAAGGGATTTCAGTCTTTGCAGCATACGGCATAGGAAAAAATGGACATTTTACGCAAAAAAATCTTGACCCGTATTTTGATTCATATAAAAAAAAATTTGAAGATCTAAATGCAAAACCTAATGCTAAAAAGTGATATTTTAAAAAATTGGAAACTTAGATAAGGCCAAGTTGTCTTTTTTAATATATATAAGATACTTTGGTTTTCATCAAAACTAAGACAACTCGGTTTGTTAAATGACATATTAAAAAATGAACCAATATTTGTAAAACACATATCTGTGAAAGAACTGAGCTTCATTACATAAAACATACTTTTAATAATGAAGAAATGCAATTAAAAAGTGGCAAAGGTTTGCATAGATGTTTTATAAAGAAGAGATATGGGTGCAAGATAAGCAAGTGAAAAGAAAGATGTTTGACAATATTAACCATTAGAGAGATTCAGATTATTCATGAAAAATAAGGATACAATAGCTTTTGTAAAGAATTAAACAAGAAAAATGGGAAACAGAAAAACTCAAATCCAAACAAATAGAACATAAGATAAAATTTCTAATAAAATATACAGCACAGTGAGTCTAGAAATATGTTTAAAAGAATAAAATTAATATCCAAGATAGGGTCATTTCTGAGATGCAATGGTTATTCAATTAGAGCACAAAGATAAGAATGACAACAGACTCCTCAAGAGAAAATATGCAAGCTAAACCAAAAGACACAGAAGTGACAACTTTAAAGCACTGAAAAACATTAATGTATTTATGACACTGAGAAATTATTGGAGAATGATATTAGTTCAAATTCAGTACTGATTACTGAGTCTTGATTAAAGCACTAAACAAACTAAGAATGGATACCAAATTACTTAATGTGTTCATGGAGTCTATAAAAGAAACATAGAAATTAAAATAAACAGTAAAATGATAGAGAAACTCCTTAAATTTAAGAGTGTGAGAAGACTTCTATGATCACTTCAACGTTGAATTGAATCTTCCGACAGTGCAATAAATAACCAATTTAAAAAACAGATTGAAAAAAACTATTAATATTCACAGATAATATATTAAAGTTTGCCAAAAATTCAATAAATATATTGAAAAATATTTAATTACACACATAAAATTTGATTGGTATAAAAACAGTAAATAACCAATTGTGTTCCTGTATGTTAGATACAAATTAAAAGTCTTATAAAAATGACATCATTCTGTAAACCAAAATATTATTGAAGCAATACAGCGTCATACACCCTGGAGAATGAGGCTGGTGTTCTGTACTGCACTCGCTGTTGCAGTAACCCTGTTGACAGTCCTCCTGGTCTAGGGACTCTGCTGTATCAATTCTGCAACAATTTCATACTATTCTTTCCTTTACTTCATCCCAGGAAAACTCTGTGATGAAGAATTAGATTGGCTTGATTATATCTATTACCAGGAGTGTGCTATTGTTCAGAAGTTCTATAAGAGACATTAATAATAATGATCACTAACCTGTAATAAATTCTTACTAGGATCCAGCTCCTTTTTAGATCATCTTAAACAAACCTAATAACAACTATATAAGTATAACTGGTATCTCTTTCTTTTTTACAATTGGAGAAACTGATCCTTAAATTCATTAAATAAATGTGCCAAAGTCACACATCCAGTGAGTGGTGGAGTATGGGTGAGCCTAAATCCAAGCTCTTAGTCACTCAACACATGTTGCAAATCACTGACATTCACTGGTCCGATCACTACAAAGTTACATTTGGGAGAGCATAGGTTCTTCTTCTAATAATTTGTGGTTGAGAAAACAAAACTACATATAAATAAATCATCACAATATTTTACAAGAACTTCCTGTTGCCAATTTTTGGAAGGGCCTAGAGATAGTAAATTTTTTAGAGAATTTTGCTCAGGATTGGCTTGTGCTCAGAAAAATTTAAACTTTGTTTCTCCTTTACTATTGAGTGCACTGTGCGTGTTAAATATTTTCCAAAGATCAGAAAATCCAGGCCGACCTAAGATGAGCTCAAACTCAGTCATTTTTACATTTGCTATCAATGCAAATCAAGTAGCAGGAAAAGAGAGCCTCTAGAAGACTTAAATTATCTCAGGTCTGTTATCTGATTTGCTGCAATGAAGCAATTCTTACAAAACAGATCTGAAGCACAGAGACCCTGAACGTATAGTAAAGGGAAAGAAAATAAGCTATGAAACAATGCATTGGTGAGGAGCCCCACTTCTAAAGGGAAGGACTCTTAAAAACATGTGGCCAGGTATCATTCCAATGGCATATTGTACTGTCCTGGTATGATGGGTAGCCTTCATCAATGAAATGCCACAAAATATGAATAAAAGACACTATAGCCCTAATTATAAGCCAGTACCTTCTGGATGACAAACACTTAAGTAAAGCCAACAATAATACTTGGAAGGTGTGAATTAAGTGTAGCAAAGATTCAAAAAAAGAAAAGCTGTTATCATTACAATATTGATGATGAACGTACTAGTTGATTTGAACATTAACCTATTGATATTAAGATGAGTGATTTACATAACTAAAACAATGAAAAGAAGGTTTGTTGGCATAAGCTATAAATACTTTTTCTGTCACTTTTCTTTTTAAACTAAAAAAGTAAAATCTAGCAGAGTATTAATTGACTGGATCAAGATAATCAACTTAGACAGATGTAAAGAGAATTATAATGATGAATATAAATGCTTGGTAGTTGTCAAAAGCATAGAAAAGAAGTTCAAAAAGACAGGACAAAACATTCAAGAGATGAATGATCACTTCAAGAGACTGAACCTAAGAGTAATTGGCCTTCCTGAGACAGTGAGAGAAACAAAGGCCACACGAACAAATATATCATGAAATCATTCAAGAAAACTTCCCTCATCTCATCAAGGATGAAAAATTTCAAACAAAAGAGATTCAGAGAACCCCTGAAAGACAAAAAATGAGAAGACCAACTACCAGACATATAATAATTCGCTTAAACAAAACAGGTATAAAAGAAAAAATTCTAAAGGCTGTAAGAGAAAAAGGTCAGACTACGTACCCTCGAAGACCAATTAGAATAGCAACAGATGTATCTACAGAAACCCTCCAGGCTAGGAGAGCTTGGAGTCCTATCTTCAAAGTTCTAAAAGATAAACAGTTTCAACTGAGAATGACCTACCCAGCCAAGGTAAGCTTCATCCGTGAGGGAGAATTGAAATCTTCCCCAGATATCCAATCCCTAAGAATCTTCGCTGCCACAAGACCACCTCTACAAGAAACACTTAAAAAGTACTGAACACAGAAGAAAAAGAAAAAAGAACAACATTCTTCACAAGAGTACAGGCAAAAGATTAAAAACACACATGACCCAACTCTAAAACCAAAAGAAAGACAACACACAAACAGGAAGAAAATCAACTCTATAAGAACATTATGACAGGGATCAACTCTCACATTTCAATATTTAGTTTGAATGTGAATGGACTAAATGAACCACAGAAAAGACATAGAATGGCAAAATGGATAAAATATCACCAGGCAACAATCTATTGCCTTCAAGAGACTCACCTCACTAGAAAGGACACTCACAGACTCAAAGTAAAAGGATGAGGAACAAATTTTCAGGTGAATGGTAAACAATAGAAAGGAGGAGTCATGATCTTAATCTCAGACAAAATACCCTTTAAGCTATCAAAAAATAGAAAAGATACAGAAGGTCAGCACATATTGATAAAAAGTTCAATCCATCAACAAGAAATATCCATCCTAAACAATATGCCTCAAACATAGGAGCACCAACTTTCATAAAGCAGTTCCTAGGTAAACTAAAAAAAGATATCGACTCCAATACCATCATAGCTGGGGACTTTAATACCCCACTCACAACCCTAGACACATTATCAGGACAAAAACTCAGCAATGAGATCCGAAATCTCAATGTGACTCTTAATCAAATGGACTTAATTGATAACTACAAAATCCTCCATCCAAAGACCACAGAATACATATTCCACTCATCACCACATGAAACATACTCTAAAGTCAAACACATACTTGGCCAAAAATCAAGCATAAGCAAATTTAAAAGGACTGAAATTTTACCATGCAACTTCTCAGACCACAGTGGAATATAAATAAACATTAACACAGCAGGGTTCCCCCAAAACCCACAAAGACATGGACCCTAAACAGCATGATGCTAAACAACTCCTGGGTCAATGATGAAATCAAAACAGAGATTAAAAGACACATGGAAACAAATGAAAATGAAGAAATATCTTACCAAAATCTCTGGGATGCCATGAAAGCTGTAGTAAGAAGGAAATGTATATCCCTACAAACGCACATGAAGAAAATGGAAGGATCACAAATTAACAGCTTAAGAAGCCACCTAAAAAAAACTTCAAATGCAAGACCACAAACCCTAATTTCAGCACAAGAATCCAGATCACCAAAATAAAGGCCCAAATCCAGGACATAGAAGACAAAATGATAATACAAAAAAAAAATCAATGAAACAAAAACTCTTTCTTTCAAAGGATAAACAAGATTGATGAACCCCTAGCTAGACTGACCAAGAAAAAGCACAAATAAACACAATCAAAAACACAAAAATGAAGTCACATCTGATCCTGAAGAAATAGAAAAGATCATCAGAGACTATTATGTACACTTGTATGGAAACAAACTTGAAAACCTTTCGGAAATGGAAGACTTTCTGTCATCACAGAACCTGCCTAGGTTGGAACAAGAAGGAATTGGGACCCTAAATAGACCAATAACAATCAAGAAAATTTGCCACATAATAAGAAAACCACCTACAAAAAAAAAAAAGTCCTGGACCAGATGGCTTTCCAGCAGAATTCTACAAGACATTTAAGGAGGAGCTTACACCAATCCTACTGAAGGTATTCCAGGCAATTGCGAAAGAACAGAATGCTCCCCAAATCATTTTTTGAAGCCAACATCACATTGATACCCAAGTCAGGTAAAGACCCAACAAAGAAAGAAAACTATAGACCAATATCTTTGATGAACATAGATGCTAAAATTCTCAGCAAGATCCTAGCAAACCGGATTCAAAAACACATCTCAAAAATCATCCATCATGACCAAGTAGGCTTCATCGCTGGGATGCAAGGCTGGTTCAGCATTTGTAAAACCATAATGTAATTAAATACATCAACAGATGTCAAAACAAAAACAACATGATTATATCATTAGATTCAGAAAAAACTTTTGATAAAATCCAGCACCCTTTCTTGATAAAAACCCTCAAACAGCTAGGCATACAGGGAACATACCTCAAAATAGTAAAAGCCATCTACGAGAAACTGACAGCCAGCATAGTTCTAAATGGACAAAAACTGGAACCACTTCCTCTGAAAACTGGAACAAGACAAGGATGCCCACCTCACACCTCCTGTTCAACATAGTATTGGAAGTCCTGGCTAGAGCAATCAGAGAAGAGAAGGCAATCAGGGGTATTCAAATAGGAAAAGAGGAAATCATCTTTGCAGATGACATAATCATATACCTTGAAAACCCAAGAGAATCTGTCAAAAACCTCCTTACACTAATAAAGCCCTTTAGCAAAGTCCCAGGATATAAAATAAATGTGCAAAAGACAATGACATTTCTTTACACAAACAGAAACCCAAATAAAAAACACAATTCCATTCACAATGGCCACAAAAAAAAGAAATATATTGGCATCTTCCTCACCAGAAACGGGAAAGACCTTTACAATGAAAATTAAAAAGACTGCTCAAAGAAATCAAAGATGACACAAACAAGTGGAAAAATATCCCATGCTCATGGATTGGAAGAATCAACATTGTGAAAATGTCCATCTTACCTAAGACAATCTACAAATTCAATGCAATACCCATTAAATTATCAGCAACATTTTTCTCAGACCTAGAAAAAACAATAAAGGAATTCTTATGGAAACACAAATGACCAAGAATAGCCAGAACAATCCACAGCAAAATAAAAAAACAACAAAGCACGTGGTATCACATTACCAGACTTCAAACTTTACCATAAAGCTGCAATAATCAAAATAGCTTGGTATTGGTACAAGAATAGGCATATAAATCAATGGAATAGAATTGAGATTCCAGAAGCAAAACCTCAATTTCTCAACCAACTCATCCTCAACAGAGCCTCCGCCACCTACCACTGGGGAGAGGAGAACTTATTCAGTAAATGGTACTGGGAAAACTGGCGGACCATATGCAGAAGATTGAAACAGGAACCCCATCTATCCCCATGCACAAAGGTTAACTCCAAATGGATCAGAGACCTAAATGTAAAACCTCAAACCATAAGAACCTTAGAAAATGAAGGACATACCCTCATGGAAATTGGAGCTGGCATCCAGTTCCTGAACAAAATCCAAAACCCACAGGCCATAAGAGATAAGTTGCACAAGTGGGACCTCATTAAACTGACAACCTTCTGCAAAGCCAAAGAAATCATTAAGGAGAGCAGGAAGAGAGCCTACAGACAGGGAAAAAGTATTTGCCAACTCCAGGGCTGGCAAAGCTTAATATCTTGAATCTACAAGGAGCTCAAACATGCTGAAAAGAAAAAAACAAATAACCAATACAAAATGGGCAAAAGATATGAACAGACACTTCACAAAGGAAGACATCCGAGCAGCCAACAGACACATGAAAAAATGTTCAACCACACTAATCATCAGGGAGATGCAAATCAAAACCACACTGAGATACCACCTAACTCCAGTCAAAATGGCAATTATCAATAACTCAAAAAATAGCAGTTGCTGGAGAGGGTGTGGCGAAAAGGGAACACTTCTACACTGTTGATGGAAATGCAAACTAGTAGAACCTCTGTGGAAAACAGTATGGCAATTCCTAAAAGCTCTAAATATTGAATTTTCATATGACCCCACAATCTGTCTACTAGGAATATATCCTGAAGAGCTCACATCACTCTATAAAAGGATACCTGCACACGTATGTTTATCGCAGCACTGTTCACAATAGCAAGAACCTGGAAGCAACCATGCTGTCCATCAAAAGAGGACTGGATTAAAAATGTGGTACGTATACACGATGGAATACTATGCAGCCATAAAAAAGACCAAAATCATGAATTTTGCAGCAACTTGGATGGAACTAGAGTCTATAATACTGAGTGACCTCTCACAGAAACAAAGATCTGAGTATCAAATGTTCTCACTCATATAATGGACCTTGAACATCCAATGTAATATTATAAGAAAATGACTGACAGTGGTGTGAAACTATGGGGGGGAGGGAGCTGGGATTAACGGTAGTAAATATGTCTGGGGATGAGGAGACACCTCGTATCAACAAAGGTGCCTGAACGAAGCATATTTGTATACCTAACACTTAAGTGAACCCCACAATATCATAATAAAAAATATTGATAAAAAACGTTTGTTAGTAAGCACAAAAGAAAAGACTATAATTTA
Source organism: Carlito syrichta (assembly GCF_000164805.1). Classification (NCBI taxonomy): domain Eukaryota; kingdom Metazoa; phylum Chordata; class Mammalia; order Primates; family Tarsiidae; genus Carlito; species Carlito syrichta. The sequence goes on along the minus strand of NW_007257317.1, from coordinate 19,110 downwards.
ACCCAAAATAAATCCATGTGAGCCTTGCATGCTATATATTAAACAAGAAAATGTGCAAAAAATATAATAGACAAATATGTGAGAAGATACAATTGTCATAACCAGGGAATGTTTCTCACTACCTTTACTTGTCCAGTCTTTCATTCCTTACCCTACCCCAATTTTTCCAGAATATCTCCATTTGAAGATCAGGTATTTATGTGTTAAATGAAATGCTCAGCTTGGCTACACACTTGGAGAACTACTAAATATCGCCCCAACTATTAATTTATGAGTTATTTTCTGAAGTTGGAGACCAGGAACAGATATTTTTAAGAACACTTCAAGTAATTGAGACTTGAGTTGATAACCACTGCTCAAGAACTCAAATAAAGATATAAATACTGCATCTCTACCATGAAAACATGAGACTGTGACAGGCATTCTAACTATTTAAAAATTTCCAGTGGGGAACAAGATGGTGATGGCATAGGTGAACTTGTGAGATTCTGAATGTGAGTTCCCAAAAAGACTGTTACTTTTCTTCCACCATCCCCCAGCCCACCACCAGCCATGCTGGTGCGAGGCCTGGGGACCTTTGGCCCCATGCAGTGCCAGATATTGCGGAACCCTGCTGCTGCTGCTCCACTGCATGTGTGGGAGTCTCTGGTCCCAACCCCCTCCCAGCTCCCTCCCTGAGTACATTGTCTCCTGCCTGTCACCAGGCACCAAGCCACCGGTCACCCAGGGAGGCTCTGGGCACCCGCCCCTTAGAAACACTGGTCCCATTCCTGGCTGCAATATCCTGTGGGGAGCCCAGGGCCACTCTCGCCATTCACTGCCTGCTGTTTGGAGCTTAGGAGCTCTGGAACTCGGGTCCCACCCTGGCTGAGGCACTCAGCATGAAACCCCAAGCTGGCGACACAGATAAGTGGAGAGAAACAGATCTGCAAACTGCCTGCCATTCTCCAGGCAGAGACTTTCATTGCTCTGCCCACCTATCAACAGTTCCTAAGGCAATGGCACAAAACAGGATACAAGGCCCCACCCCTACGCTGCAATGAAAAGCAAAGGGGAGAGGCCAAAATCGATCAGAGAAGTGACTTTAGTCTGATCGCTTATTTTGACTTATGATTTTATTGTTGTAATTGTTGGTTTTGATCATGTTTGTTGTTTGCGTACTGACTTACACTGTTTCTTGATTTTATTGGCCTGTCTCTGTGTAGCTATTAGTACTTCTTAGGGAATCTTTCTTACGTGTCTTTCTTCACTTCTTCCTGGCCTTGTCTCTTTCTCACCTGATACTTGGTATGTATATTTGTTTTCCCTCTTGCTCTTCTCCCTTTATAACTCCCTATTGACCTCCCCTTCCTCCATTATTTTGCTCTTTTATACCCCCCTTTATAATCTAGGCACAAAGACTACATACTGCTGAATAGACAGAATGTAAGGCAGAGGGAAATAAATTTCAGTGTGCTCATACACCTGTTCATGGATGCTAGAATCAGCATATGCATTCTGAACCACAGCTTCCCTCAAATTAAACCTCAAAACTACAAAAAGTACAGATTGCAGCCTATGCTCCAACCTGAAAAGTGAACAAAGCTAGAAGACCCTCATAAGGAAGAACAGGACATTGCAGAAGAAAAATAAAAGCAGCCCCACCTTCCCTCAAAAACAATTAAAGAAAGGGAGGGAAAGGGAGAGAGAGAGAAATCTACACAAATGAACAAAAACCAAAAGAAGAGTATGGGTCTCTCCCAGACTCCTGGGAGGGCAGACACTGAGAAAACTGACGTCAGAATGCAAACAATGAAGAGCTCCCAGAATGAAGGGTCTCAAACTACAAACATAGATATCAAGACAAAAATGGAGAGATTAAAAAGAATTGAGGAGACACAAGAAGAAACTGGGAAGGAGCTGATATCTGAGATAACAGTAATAAAGAATACTGTGAATGAAATAAATAGCAAACTGATAAGCATAGAAAGCAGAATTATCCAAGCAGAAGAAAGAATCTCAGAGCTTGAGGATCAAAATATAGAACTAACCCAAACTCTTAAAAACACAGAAAATAAGCTCAAAAAGACAGAACAAAGCCTTCAAGAGATGAGCGATTACCTCAAGAGGCCTAACCTAAGAGTAATTGGACTGCCTAAGGCAGAAAGAGAGACAGAGACCACACTGAAACAAACTTTCCATGAGATAAGTCAAGAAAACTTCCCTTATGTAAGCAGTGATGCAAATATTCAAACACAAGAGATTCAGAGAACCCCTGTAGGACAACAAATGAGAAGACCAACTCCTAGGCACATAATAATTCACCTAAACAAAGTAGTCATAAAAGAAAAAAATCCTAAAGGCAGCAAGAGAAAAAGGCCAGATCACCTATCGCGGAAAACCAATCAGAATAGCAGCAGATTTATCTACAGAAACCCTGTAAGCTAGGAGAGCTTGGAGCCCTATCTTCAAAGTCCTAAAATATAAACAATTTCAACCAAGAATAACCTACCGGGCCAAGCTAAGTTTCATCAGCAAGGGAGAATTAAAATCTTTCCCAGATAGCCAATCCCTAAGAACTTATGCTGCCACCAAACAATCTCTACATGAAACACTGAAGAAAGTACTAAACACAGAAGAAAAGGAAAAAAGAACAACGTTCTTCACAAGAGTACAGGGAGAAGAATGAAATATACATGAACCAACCCCGAAACCAAAAGAAAGACAAAAAAAATCTAGTGGAAGAATAACAACCCTATAAGAACTCTATGAAAGGGAGAAACTCTCACACTTCAATAATTAGTCTGAATGTGAATGGACTAAACGCACCACTAAAGACATAGAATGGAAAATGGATAAAATATCACCAGGCAACAATATACTGCATTCAAGAGACCCATCTCATTAGAAAGGACATACACAGACTCAACTTAAGAGGATGGGAAACAAATTTTCAGGCGAATGGAACACAAAAGAAAGGAGGAGTCATGATTGTAATTTCAGACAAAATACCATTTAAGCTATCAAAAATTAAAAAAGATACAGAGGACCACTGCATAATGATAAAAGGTCCACTCCATCAACAAGAAATATCTATCCTAAACATATATGCACCCAACAGAGGTGCGCCAACTTTCTTAAAGCAACTTCTAGGAAACTAAAGAAAGATATTGACTCTAACACTATCTTAACTGGGGACTTTAATACCCCACTCACAAGCCTAGCCAGATCATCAGGACAAAAAAAAAAAAACAAAAACAAAGAGATCCGGAATCTCAAGGAGACTCTGGACCAAATGGACTTAATTGATACCTACAGAACACTCCATCCAAAGATCACAGAATATAAATTCTGCTTTTCATTGCATGGAACATATTCTAAGATTGACCACATAATTGGACATAAATCAAGCATAAGCAAATTGAAAAGGACCGAAATTCTACCATGCACCTTCTCAGACCACAGTGGAATAAAAATAAACATTGACCCAACAAGGTCCCCCAAAAAACCCACAAAGACATGGACACTAAACAGCATGATGCTAAATAACTCCTGGGTCAATGATGAAATCAAAACAGAGATTAAAAGATACCTGGAAACAAATGAAAAGGAAGAAACATCTTACCAAAACCTCTGGGACGCCTTGAAAGCTGTAGTAAGAGGGGAATTTATATCCTTACAAACACACATGAAGAAAATGGAAGGAACACAAATTAACAGCCTAACAAGCCACCTAAGGAAGCTGGAAAAGCAAGACCACAAAAACCGTAATTTCAGAAGAAGAATTCAAATCACCAAATTAAAGCCCAAATCCAGGACATAGAAGACAAAAAGATAATACAAAAATCAATGAAACAAAAAGCCAGTTCTTTGAAAGGATAAACAAGATCGATGGTCCCCTAGCTAGACTGACCAAGAGAAAACGAGAAAAAAAACAAATAAGCACAATCAGAAACACAAAAGATGAAGACACATCTGACCCTGAAGAAATACAAAAGATCATTAGAGACTACTACCTACACTTGTATGGAAACAAACTTGAAACTTAAGAAAATGGAGGACTTTCTGACATTACACAACCTACCTAGGTTGGAACAAGAAGAAATTGAGACCCTAAATAGACCAATAACAATCAAGAAAATCAACTATGTAATTAGAAAACTACCTACAAAAAAAAAAGCCCAGGTCCAGATGGCTTTTCAGCAGAATTCTACAAGACATTTAAGGAGGAGATGATACCAAGACTACTGAAGGTATTCCAGGCGATTGAAAAAGATGGAACTCTCCCCAAATCATTTTACGAAGTCAACATCACATTGATACCCAAGCACGTAAATATCCAACAAAGAAAGAGAACAGGCCAATATCTTTGATGAACATAGATGCTAAAATTCTCAACAAGATTCTAGAAAACCGGATTCAACAATACATCTCAAAAATCATCCATCATGACCAAGTAGGGTTCATTCCTGGGATGCAAGGCTGGTTCAACATTCGTAAAACCATAAATGTAATTAAATACATCAACAGATGTCAAAACAAAAACCACATGGTTATATTATTAGATGCAGAAAAAGCTTTTGTTAAAATCCAGCACCCTTCTTGATAAAAACCCTTGAACATCTAGGCATACGGGGAACATACCTCATCCACAGAAAACCCACGCCAACATACTCCTAAATGGACAAAAATTGGAATCATTTCCCCTGAAAACTGGAACAAGATAAGGATGCCCACTCTCACCCCACCTGTTCAATATAGTATTGGAAGTCTTGGCTCGAGCAATCAGAGAAGAGAAGGCAATCAGGAGTATCCAAATAGGAAAAGAGGAAGTCAAGTTATCTCTCTTTGCAGATGATATGATTGTGTACCTTGAAAACCCAAGAGAATCTGTCAAAAACCTCCTTACAGTGATAAAGACCTTTGGCAAAGTCTCAGGATACAAAATGAATGTTCAAAAGACAATCGCATTTCTCTACACCAATAATAAACAAACAGAAACCCAAATAAAAAAATGCAATTCCATTCACAATAGCCACACACAAAAAATGAAATACCTTGGTATTTTCCTAACCAGAGACGTGAAAGACCATTACAATGAAAATTACAAAGCACTGCTCAAAGAAATCAAAGATGATACAAACAAGTGGAATAATATCCCATGCTCATGGATTGGAAGAATCAACAATATGAAGATGTCCTTCTTACCTAAGACAATCTACAAATTCAATGCAATACCCATCAAATTACCAGCAACACTCTTCTCAGACCTAGTAAAACTAACACAGGAATTCATTTGGAAACACAAACATCCAAGAATAGCCAGAACAATCCTCAGCAAAAAACACAAAGCAGGTGGTATCACATTACCAGACTTCAAACTTCACTATAAAGCTACAATCATCAAAACAGCTTGGTATTGGTATAGAAACAGGCATATAGATCAATGGAATAGAATTGAGATTCCAGAAGGAAAACCTCAATTTCTCAACCAACACATCTTTAACAAAGCCTCCACCACCCACCACTGGGGAGAGGATAACCTATTCAGTAAATGGTGCTGGGAAAACTGGCTGACTACATGCAGAAGATTGAAACAGGAACCCTATCTATCCCCATGCACAAAGGTTGACTCCAAATGGATCAGAGACCTAAATTTAAAACCTCAAACTATTAGAACCTTAGAAAATGAAGGACATACCATCATTGAAATTAGAACTGGCATCCAATTCCTGAATAAAACCCAAAACCCACAGACCATAAGAGATAAGATAGACAAGTGGGACCTTATTAAACTGACAAGATTCTGCAAAACCAAAGAAACCATTAAGAGAGCAGGGAGACCGCCTATAGACTGGGAAAAAGTATTTGCCAACTCCAGGTCTGACAAAGGCTTAACTTCTTGGATCTACAAGGAACTCAAATGTTCTGAAAAGAAAAAAAACAACTCCATTATAAAATGGGCAAAAGATATGAACAGACACTTCACAAAGGAAGACATCCAAGCAGCCAACAGACACATGTAATCATCAGGGAGTTGCAAATCAAAACCACACTGAGATACCACCTAACTCCAGTCAGAATGGCAATTATCAACAACTCAAACAATTACAGCTGCTGGAGAAGGTGTGGCAAAAAGGGAACACTTCTACACTGTTGGTGGGAGTGTAAACGAGTGCAACATCTGTGGAAAGCAGTGTGGAAATTCCTAAAAGCTCTAAATATCAATCTCCCATATGACCCCACAATTCCCCTACTGGGAATATATCCTGAAGAACTCAAATCACTCTATAAAAAAGATACCTGTACACGTATGTTTATCACAGCATTGTTCACACAGCAAGAACCTGGAAGCAACCATGCTGCCCATCAAAAGAGAACTGGATTTTAAAAATGTGGTACATATCCATGATGGAAAACTGTGCAGCCATAAAAAAGAACAAAATCATGAATTTCACAACAATCTGGATGAAACTAGAGTCTATAATACTGAGTGACCTCTCACAGAAACAAAGATCTGAGTATCACATGTTCTCACTCATATAATGGACCTTGAACATCCAATGTAATACTATAAGAAAATACTGGGAAAATATGGCTGGGGAAGGAGATGGGATTAACAGTAGCAAATATATGTCTGGGGATGGGGAAACATCTTTTTTCAACAGGGTGCCTGAATGAAACATAATTGTATACCTAACCCTCAACTGTACCCCACAACATCATAATAAAACATATTGATTTAAAAAAATTCCAGAGATGCTACTTTCCTATTACTAATATCAAAGAGATAATACATGTGTGTAAAGATTTTAAAATAGCCTCATTATAGCTTGGTGTTAAGATCTGTCTGTGTTATTATCAGAAACATGATATCAGGATTCACCCAAGAAGTGTGGATCACTATTATCTTAAAACAGGGGAATATATGTAAAATAGAGTTAAAATTTGTGCTCTGCCAATACATAGGATAAATGAACTTGTTAAAATTATACTAATCCTGTTTGACAACTAATAACCTGTGCATCTCCTAAACAAGAGTTATAAATCATTAAACACTTTAAGATGCTAACTTGCTTGTAGTATGTTGCAAGAAAAAAGAATGGGGAATCAAATACATGCCAGTCATCCTACATAGAATTCACTCTCAATGATCTAATCACAGCACTCAGGCTAATATAAGACAAAGAAGAAATCATTGCCTCTGGGATGATGACCTTGCAATGAGTCAGTCAACAACTAAATGAAAACAACTAGTTTGATGACCTATGTCACTATATAAAAAATAAAAGACAGTACAATATGAATGACCAGTGAATTTTGGGCATCATCTAGAAATAGACTGAGGCAATAAAAATAACGCTATGGTATTTAGAAAGAAATAAAACAATGTGATGGGGTCTATGGAAATCCTTGTATGTTTTCTCACAATATTTTTATTATTTCAAATAATTTTAAGTCTAGAGAACAAATCTCTGTAAATTTGTCTTAAACTTCTCTTTATGTATGAAGCAAAAAATGTTAACATTCTTGCCACATATACTGGAAAAATCACTGCAAGCATTCTTGAGATATTTTCATATACTTTTAATAAAAATTACTCTTTTACTGCTCATGTATTTTAAAAGATCTTAGCTCAGTACCATAGAATTTTCTGCTATTGTCTCTATTTTTAATAATTAAAAATATATCAATTTTCCCTAGACTAATTTCCATAGGCTCCAGTGCAATCTTACCTCTGCTCTGCTATGCTTCTCCTTCCATCTGAGTCCCCAAAATATCCACTGTGTAGATTAGCAGAATCATAGAAACTCTAGGTGCCAGAAAAGTGGCTAACAGCTTGGCAAAATTCCCTTGGTAAAAACTTATTCTTTCACATTTTAGCTAACTAATCTTGAAAAAACAACTATAGCTGCTTGGTAAGATTTCTATAAAATGGCAAAATTAATAGTATTTGTATATCAGAACTTCTCAAAATTTAATTCACAAATCTGTTACCTGATCTTCTTGTTCACATGTTACTAAACTCTTTAATTCTGTGTAGTATGGAACCCAATCATCTGCATTTTTAGACACTATCCAGATAAAACTTGCTAAAAGTCACTGCTAGATGTAACCCTTTTAGTTACAAGGGTCTATATCATGATGTCCACTCCATGGGGTTATTGTGAAGACTAAATAAATTCATCGATGTAAAATGATTAATTCAGTGAATTTCTCACAGCAAGATATCATAAATTATCATTAGCTTTATGAGGAATATTAAAATTATGTGACCTAGTATGTTTATTTTCCAGATGATGTGTGTTGATATGATGACTGAAATAACTTGTACAATGTCACATAAAATAACCCAAGAGAAGTCTGGTTGCTCAATTTATTTATTTATTTATTTTTTTGCCATTACTTTCTACCAACTTTGATCACACTATCCCTGTTCCATCACCTAGAATATATTCTAATGCTAGGTATGCTGGACTTTATTTAAACATTCTTCAAATTTATACATTGTTACCACCAGCGGGAAACTTTTCACAATTGCCCCAAAACTCTTTTTTCTCCCTTTTCCTCTGAACTCTTACATTCTGTCTCTTCTCCTCCAATCCTTTGGCACTTTTTTTATATAAATTTGTTGAAAATGTTTAGAGTATATCTCAAGTAAGGTAATTGAATGCATGGACTGATTTTTTTTGTTCTTTTGTGTACTTTTAAGGCTTTCTCCACAATCAATAAATAAAGATAGTTGATTGACCAAAAAATTACTCATACTCTGAATGACAATTATTTCATAATGATAGATAAATTGTCCAGGAAATGATGAACATCCATGCTTCCTTTTATAACTTTTAAAAATAAAGTGCTCTTGATTTCCTTCATGGATTCTTCCCCCCAAAAAAGGAAAGATTTTAAATTAAAAAATTTGAGTTTGAGTACACAGACCCATCAAGTGTTATTTGAATTTTCTTAATATTTTTATGTATTGAATGCAGATGTTTAATGTGCCAGCTTACCTCTTATGATTCAAGGTGTATATGATATCTTCCAGCTTCAAGAATAGGACACACAATTCAATACCTGGTAAACTAGAGTGAATTTGGGATATTCAGAATCATCAGGAAAGAAATAGACTGTTTCAAGGTTACCTGCATAATCAATGTTTGTATACCTAACCCTGAATTTCTCCCCACATCTTTATAATAAAATAATAATACTAAAAGAAACACACTGTTTCCATCACGAATAGTAAAACACCTAATTACAACACTATTGGTTATTGTTAGTGACAAAATTTTTCTAAAGTATTGAAAACATAGCTGCTGAAAGAGAGAATGCAGAGAAAGACAGAGGAGAGGGGAGGAGAGCAAGAGGGATATGGAGAGGGAGAAAGAGAAAGAAGGAGAGAGAGAAAAGGAAAGAGAGAGAGAGAATGGAGAAAGTCTCACTTATCTGGAGACTTAGATCTAACCTATTGTAACTGAGTCTCACAATCAGTAAACTTTTTATTTTGCTTGACTTAACTGTTTGAATTGGGTGTTTGTTACTTATAACACAGAAAGACCTAACCAGCAAAATCGTTTAATGCATGCTTTTGTGAATTTATTGCAAATATTATGCATTAAAAACTTATAGCAGCAACTGCCATTAATTTTAGTCTTTTTAAAATTTTTCTGTATTTTGTTGTTTCATAATCTCTTTTCATGTTCAGGTCTAAATATTCTTATGAAGATGCATAAAATGATTATGCAGAAACTATAAAGGCTAAGATACAATATTATTTATAAACTAAGCCTATTTCCTCTCACATGCAAAACAACATAACCTAACTGATTAAAATGACTGGTTCTTTGTCAAAGTATTACTTCCCCCCACAACAAAACAGGAAAAAGTCCTCTTACAAGTTTAAGACAGCATATGGACAGAATTTATATCTTATATATAATGCATGCCTATTTTTTTCATTTTATATAAAAGACGTTAACAATAGTGATTGAAAAGTGCTATAACTGAGGCATTGCAAAAATTATAAAAATTATAAAAAGTCATAAAAGCAATTCAATTGGTTTTCAAAAATTACATGAGTGAGACAGTAGAGCCAAAGGAAGTATAATGAACTGAAGAGAAATTTAACACAAAATTATTGAAGGCCTTGTATGAATACTCTCAACAAAAAGAGAAAAGGATCAATTACAATTTAAAATGTTGAATGTACTCTACAGACAGCAATAACATATAAGGGAATTTAGATTCATGTCAAATAGACAAAAGAAAAATTGTCCTTTACAAGATTTATCAGATCATCAGAGATAGATGATTAAAATAAGAATTTGCTTAAAAGCAGCTCTGAAGAACTGATGTATTTGTGACTATTTTATGTGAAATATTTAAAGAAAAACTAACTTGTCCTGGTATTATAAAACAGCTATATATTTCCCTGAATAACTGATATAATTGAATAGATTACTACAACGTGATGAAATTCTATAATGGCTAGTTGTTCTGTAACTATATTCAAACATAATTAATTTGAAAATGCCTCAAGAATTTGTATGTATAACTAAAGTTGAGCCAATTATTTAAACATTTTATATATATTTTTTATATTTCTAATAGTATGTTAGAGAATTGCCAATAACATTCTTTTTAGGAATCTCAGAAGTTTATAAAAATGGCCTAAGAAATCATGTGGCCCACATTCTTACTCTTTGCAAACAATGCCACGGAAGCCCAAATAAGTGTAAAGAAATCCTGTTGGTTACAAAGAATTAGTAGAAAAATTGAAAACAAAAGTTGGGTGTTTTGTTTCCTATGCTACATTGAACATTGGTTTTGCTCCACCCAGATTCCCTCTATGATGTGTAGAACTGTCTCATCTCAAAAGAAATGTTCAAATCCTAAGCCCCACTTCCTATAAATGTAAGCATTTTTTTTTTTTTTGGTTTCTTGTTTTTTGTTTTGAAATCTAGTCATTGCAGATGTAATGAAATTAAGATGAGATCATACTGGGTTACTGCAGTGGACACTAATCCAATGATTGGTATCCTTAGAAGAAGAGAAAGTTTGGGGTATAGAGACAGGCACAGAGGAGAGAAACATGAAGGTACAGGCAGACAAATAGAGAGACAGCCATGTGAAGACAGAGGCAGAGACTGGAGAGGTATGTCTACTAGCCAAGAAACATCAAGGATTACTGGCAAACACTGGAAGCTGGGAGACAAGCAAGGAACAGATTCTCACTCAGAGCTTCTATAAGAAAACTGTCCAAAGTCGTGAAGGCATAGCTTTCCAGAGCTCAGAGAATTAACCACCACCCAATGAGTCTAGAGTGCAAACCATTGAATCAGGGAAAGTTGTTCTAGATTCTTAAGGTTTCATATTGTTTTCCCTGTTGCATTTTGGATTTGCTCAGAATCTGCCACTCCTCCTTTCTTTCTTGTTTTTCCTTTTTTGGAAAACAAATTTCTCTTATATTCTTGTCCTACCATTGTATTTTGGAAGCACATAACATGTCAGATTTTACAGGTTCACAGCTGGAGGGCCATTTGTCTCAGAATGAATCCTACTATGAGTCTGTCTCATATCTGATTTAGATGAGACTTTGGACATCAATGTAAAGTTATTATAGAAACAAGTTAAGACATTTGAGGCTATTGGGATAAAAGTGTATGTATTTTAGATGTGAGAGGGACAACAATTTGGTGCAATCAGGGACAAAATTCTCTGGTCTAAATTCATGATGTTAAAAATTAATCCCCAATGTGAAAGTATTATGAGGTTGGACCTTTTAGTGCCTTCTGGGATGGCATTAGTATCTTTAAAAAAGAATCCCATGGGAGTAAATCTCTCTTCATACCCAGACAATGTTACTATTTTTGCTATTTACATTTACATCATTTTTTAACTTTTTTTTTTTTGAGTTGGAGTCTCACTCTGTCACCCAGACTGGAGTACAGTGGCCACTCCTGGCCACCATAGCCTCGACCTGCTGGGCTCCAGTGATCCTTCCAAGTAGCTGGAACTACAGGGATATGCCCAGCTAATTTTTGATTTTTATTGTAGAGGTGAGGTCTCACCAAGTTGCCCAGGCACGTCTCGAACTCGTGGGCTGAGGCAATCCAGCCATCTCGGCCTCCCAAAGCTCTGGGGTTACAGGCTGAGCCACCGAGCCTGGCCAATTTTTTTAACTTTTAAGAGGAAAAAAAATCCAGTATATATTTGCCCAAATACTGACCATTTCTATTTCTCTTCCATCATTACTTACATACTATATTATCCTCAGGTATAACAGTTTTTACAGCCTAAATGATTTCCTTGTTCACCCTTCCACCAGGTATGTCACACTTGTCTAGGAGAATATTTTCTAAGACCCCCAGCAAGTGTTTGGAACCTTAGATAGTACTAAACCCTATATTACTTTTTATAACCTGAGTAGCAGCAGAAAACCTGCCTCAAAATTCTTTTAACATCTCCACAGTTTCACTGATACACGGTATGCTCTTACCTAGGTTTCAGCAATCTCAGCATATAATTTTTTTTTGCTTTGTTAAGTCAAAAACTTTCATTTTTCCACCCAAAGGAAGCACGCATGGTTCTTTCCAAATTGCCAGCTTCACTCTTATTCAGCTTTGGGGCCAGGACACAATTAATTAAGGGTTATGTGGACACAAGCACTGCAATACATGACAGTCTAACAAATAAAACACATGACTGCTAAGCCACTAATGGGTGGTCAGTGCGGGCAATTTGGAGATTCTGGACACAGGGATGAAACATTTACCCAGATGAAGAATTCATCACATTACTCAAAATGGCATGCAACTTAAAACTGAAACCATGGAAAGTGAATCTGTGAGTGAAGGGACCTATAGTATGTGAATCCACATATGAAGTTGCAGGGAGAAGCTGACATATATAAGGCAGACACAGAATCTGCATCACCTGAATATTGTACTTCCCAGTCTCTGGAACCATGAAAAGTAAACATTTGTTTTTCATATGCCCTCCAGTTTATAATATTATTGTGACAGTGGCTTGAACAGACCAAGGAGGTTTTCATGACATATAATTTCCCATACTATCTGTATTAAATATAAAGTGTATTTTTGATCAGAATAGAACTAGAAAATTTAATTTGACAAATTCTCTCATTTATTGGTATGCTAAGGTGATCTACATTTAATATAATTACTGACAGGTTTGAATTTAGGTCTATTAAGTTAGATCTAATTAATGCCTTCATTAATTTTTTTTCTTTTGTTCCTCTTTTCCTCCAATTTAAAAACTATTTGAGAGTGTTTCATTATTTCATTATAATGAAAGTAGTTCCTTTTAATTTCTCCATTGGAATTTTTATTGTATTTTTGTGTGTGTGGTGTATTTTAATATTGCTCTGGATATGAATATAAGTACAAGGGGCCAAAAAAACAATTTATTTATACCAAACTGTCAATTTATTCTAAATATTAGAACTCCAGTCACCTTCAAAGTACTCTCCATTTGATGCAATACAGCTATCAGGATGCACTCTCCATTGTGAAAACAGTTTTTGAATTCCTGAAGTTTAATGCCTTTTAATATTTCTGCCAATTTTGTGTTTGACCTCTTCCACATTGCTATAACATTTCTATGGGAGCCTCTTAAATCCAGGAAACCAACATAGATGCTCAACTTGAGAGGATGTGAATAGGGAAGGAGGGGCATGGGATCATGCCATTTTTTGTCAGAAACTTCTGAACACTAAGCATGGTGTTGGCAGGTGCATTGTCATGGTGGAAGGACCAAAACTTATTAGCCACAATCAGTATGCTAATTCCTCATGTCAGATGCAAACTTCTCAAGACTACCAAATGACAACTATAGTTGACCATTTGATCCAGAAGAACAATTTCTTAGTGTGCTATGGAGCTCACCACTCAAAACAAAAACCCACGGTTTTGGGAGGTTCCCCCTCATACATGCATGTATACAGATATAGACATATACAATATGCCAACCTAACACCTTTATCTTTCTAAACTAGATAGACATAAAAGATATATGTATGTTCACACAGTCTTCTTAGAGGTCATGCTATTTAATCTTTTCAAATTAAACCTCCAATCCTACTTCAATTTGATGCTAGAGTTGACTTGTGCAAAAAATACAATCTTTGAAAAATTGTACCTGATTTACAATAAAAGGACCATTACCAAAGGTTATTTAAATTGAGGAAAGAGCCGGGCTTGGTGGTTCAGCCTATAATCCCACGCTTTGGGATGCTGAGGTGAATGGATTGCCTGAGCCTGCAGGTTCGTGATCCACCTGGGCAAGTTGGTGAGACCTCATCTCTACAATAAATCAAAAAACTAGCTGGGTGTGGCAGCGCTCACCTGTAGTCCTAGCTACTCGGGAGGCTGAGGTGGAAGGATCACCGGAGCCCAGAAGGTTGAGACTGCGGTGGCCGGCAATGGCCACTGCATTCCAGTCTGGGCAACAGAGTGAGACTCCAACTCAAAAAATAAATAAATAAATAAAAATAAATAAATAAATTGAGGAAAGATTCATAAAAATTGCCAAAACTGAGGAAAACAGCATTATGCTGTAAAAAAATTCAGCAATACTTTAAGGAACTAGAGGAAAAGCTTATGAGGAATTCCATTAAAATCCAGAAAAGAAAAGGTATTGGTGCACGAGAGATAATTTGAGGACATAATAGTTCAAATACGGGCAAAGATGTCAATTTAGAGATTCAAGAAGCAAACTTCAAATTGGATAAACCCAAATTTATATTAACACATATTTTAATAAACTGCTGAATATTAAGGTGGAGAAAAAATATTCATTCCACTTTTCAACATAGTGTGTGTAGAAAAACAAAGATTTGAGCCGGGCTTAGTGGTTCAGCCTGCAATCTCACACCTTGGGAGGCTGAGGTGAGTGGATTGCCTGAGCCTGCAGGTTCAAGATCCACCTGGGCAACTTGGTGAGACCTCATCTCTACAATAAATCAAAAAAATCAGCCGGGTGTGGTAGCACGCGCCTGTTATTTCGGCTACTCAGAAGGCTGAGGTGGAAGGATTGCCTGGAGCCCAGCAGGTCGAGGTTGCGGTGGCCGGGAGCAGCCATCACACTCCAGTCTGGGCGACAGAGTGAGACTCCAACTAAAAAAAAAAAAAAGATTGTATTTTTTATTTTCAATTGTTACTTACATGTCCATTTTTCTGCTGCTATACATATTACAAGCATGGTGAATATGGACCACCTTATTTTGATCCTAGTCTCAGTGAAAACATTTGGTCTTTCACAATTAAATATAATATTAACCATTGGTTTTTTTGGAGATTCTGTGTATAGATATAGTTCTGTATTCCTATTTATCTTAGAGATTGTATGATGAATGTGTGTTGAATTACATCCAATGCAGTTTCTGCATTAACTGTTGGTATTTTTTTCTTAACCTGTTAATTTGGAGAGATTCACAGAATAATTTTTAAAAGATTAATCCACACTTATTTTGTGAAATATACTCCTCTTAGTTTTAGTGTAAAATATCCTTTATATATTGCTGGAGTCAATGTACTATATTTCCTGAAGATTCTCATCTAAATTCACACAAGATATTGTTCTATATTTTTCTTTCTTTTTTATAAACAGCATGCAATGGAGTAGCATTCTGCTTTGATTTATAAACTCTTTTTTATGAACTCTGAACTTTAAAAACTGTTTTACAAACTGTCATTCATTTGGCACATTGAGGTTATTTATATGTAATTACTGGCATGTTGAGGATTATATTTGCCACTTGATTACATATTTGTAGGAGGACATTCCTTCTGATGTTGCTGTTGTTGCTGTACCTCTGTTTCCCTTTCTGTTATCCTTTATTTATTTGTCTTTTGATGGACACATACATAGTTTCTACATATTGTCTATTGTTATTTATATTGTAGGATAAGGGTTCACTATTATTCATATGCTTGCGAACATCGGCTTTTTTCTACATCATTTGAAAAAAGACTCTTTCCTCACTGCATACTTAGCATCATTTGATGATCAATTGACCATACATGCATAGATTAATTACTCATTGATATTTATGTACATCTCTATGCTCATATCATTTTATTTCCTGTAGCTTTGTAATATGTTTTGAAAACTTGAAGAGTGATGACTCCAGCTTTGTTCTTTTTTCTCAAGATTGTTTTGGCATTCATGTTCATCTCTTCTCTATGTAGATTTATTTTATTTATTTCCATAAAAAATGCCTCCTGGATCTTGCTAGAGCAAGATTAATTAACATTTAGTCTAACATTAAATATTTAGATTGCTTTGGGTTGTATGAACATTTTAACAATATTAAGTCTTGAAATCCATAATCAGGATGTCCTTCTTTTGTGTCTTTTTCATTTTCTTTGATATTTTGTGGTTTTCATTGTATAAGTCTTCCACTTTCTTACTTGAGAATTTTTTTCTTTTTTAGTGTTATCAAAAAGAAGATTGTTTCTTAATTTCATTTCCAAAATTTTCACTATTGTGTTTTGTGTAGAGAAACACATCTGATTTCCGTATTTTTTCAAATTATTTCATAATTTTTGTATGTTTTTAAATTATTTTGTAACTTTCCTGAATTCATTTTCAATTCCACCAGTTTTGGGGTGGAGTCTGTTAGGTTTTATATATACACATATATGACTATGTAATTTCCCAACTCAAACAATGTTACTTCTTTTTTTTCTGATATGCATCTAGCTTATATTTGTTTCTTGTCTAATTGCTTAGGTCAGAATTCCCAGCACTATGATGAATATAAGTTGGAGAGCAGGCATGGTTGTCTAGTGCCTAATTTTAATGCAAACACTTTTAACTTTTCACTATCAATTAAGATGTCAGTCATAGACTTTTTTTTACAGTCTTTATTGTCTTGAGGTGCTTTCTGTGTATTCTGAGGTTCTGAAAATTATCATCATCAAAGTGTGTAAAGTGTTTCTTCTGCCTCTATTCAGATAAGAATATCACTTTTAATTTATCAATGTATTGAAACACACAACTGATTTGCACAGTACAATCTTTTTGCATATTAGAGGTAATTCCCAACTGGTCATAGAGTAGAATGCTTTTAGTGTGCTACTGGATTCAGCTTGCTGGCATTTTGTTGAGGATTTTTACATCTATATTCCAGGATATTGGCCTGTAATTTAGCTATCTTTGTCTGGGCTTGGTATCTGGGTCATGCTAGTCTCATAACATGCATTTGAAATTTTTCCTATTTCTCTAATTTTTTGAAAGTGTTTAATAACATTATATTTTATTCCTTAAATGTTTGACATAATTCACCAAGAAAGCTGTTTAGCCCTTGGCTTTTGTTTGCTGAGAAAATTCTTGACTTTTCTTTGCTGGGATTTTTATGATTACTGATTCATTCTCCACACCTGCATAGATTTGTATAGACTTTCTATGTGTCTCATGATTTAGTCTTTTTAGTTTGCATGTTTTTCTCATTTTATCAATTTCTCCTAGGTTGTCAAGAGTTTGGGGTTATAATTATTCATAGCAGTCTCTAATTTTTTTTTTTTTTGAGTTGGAGTCTCACTCTGTTGCCCAGACTGGAGTGCAGTGGCTGCTCCCGGCCACCACAGCCTCGACCTGCTGGGCTCCAGTGATCCTTCCGCCTCAGACTTCTGAGTAGCTGGAACTACAGGCTTGCACAATCACACCTTGCTAATTTTTGATTTATTGTAGAGATGAGGTCTCACCAAGTTGCCTGGGTGGGTCCCGAGCCCTTGAGCTCAGGCAGTGTAATATTTTTTAAATTGTTGTTACATTTATGGTAACGTCTTTTCATCCACTGTATTTTTAACTCTATTTTTGTCTTCACTGCTTTATTTTTTTAGTTTTTAAATTAGAAGTGTGCTGCTTTCGGTTATCTGTTCAGTAAACCAATGATTTGCTTTTGTTAATTTTTATTGTTGCTATATTCTCCACTTAGTTTTTATATGCTCCAATCTTTGCAAAAATAGCCTTCCAGATTTCTCACAAAGGGAATTTGCCCATGTGTTGTTTCTGAGTAAATGTGACTGTGGTGTGTTACCCTTTATACATACTGTGAAATTTGATTTTCTAACAATTTATTAATGATGTTGGCATCCATGCTAAATTTTCTGTAGTTTTTTCCTTACAATATATTTTCCTGGTTTCTGATTAGATTATTATTCACCCCAAGTACTAGTTAAAGTGTATTCTCTTTATTTCAATTTTCTAGAGATTTTGGATATACTTTATATTGCTTAATCTTGAAATGCTGAGTAATAGTCTCCAGGGTGTTCTTATACACTTGGAATTTAATTTTAATTTAATTTAATTTAAATCTTATTTTGTTTTTTGATTTGGAGTCTCACTCTGTTGCCTAGACTGGAGTGCAGTGGCATGCTCATGGCCACACAGCCTCAACCAGCTGGGCTCCAGCAATCCTTCAGCCTCAACCTTCCAAGTAGCTGTAACTACAGGCATGTGCTACCTTGTCCAGCTAATTTTTTGATTTGTTGTAGTGATAAGATCTCACCAATTGCCCAGGGGGGTCTCAAACCCACGGACTCAGCCAATCCACTCACTTCTGTACTTTCTGCTGCAGGTGTTCATCTCGGGGAGTGCACCAGGGTCTTTTTGGATTTCCCTTTTCTGGGTCATGGTAGAGAAATTCTCTCAAAGAAAAATATTGAAGCAGTCATAGAATTCATTTCATTTTTTTACAACTCCCAGAAATTACAGCCCTCGATTTCCTGATTTACAATGCCTTGAAAACCATATATTCTGCCCATTTTTTTGGTGTTGTTTCAGATAGTAAGGTAAAACTTTTTGGAAGGTAAGTATAAGGAGGGTCGGGAAGATGGTGGATGAGCCAGTTGGAATATGCAAGTCTTGATGTGAGTGAGTGTATGGAAAATTTTGCATATATGCTAGTGAGTGAGTGGACATGTGAGTGACTGACTGAGTGAGGACTAGGGAGCTGGTGGCCAGAGCTCTCCTGGTGCAGCAGCTCATGCTGCAGCTGCTCGGTTTGGACCCTAGAAATTCCCAGCATGCAGAAGCTGAGCACATTTTAAAAAAATCAACGAAATCCTTCCTGGGAGAGACTGACTAAGTGGGGGCTCATAAGCA
>NW_007257316.1:2169-5680 GCF_000164805.1 Carlito syrichta | reverse complement strand
CCTTCACCTCCACCTCCACATGGAAAACCTGCAGCGGCCGCTCCACGATCACCTCCAGGTGGATGCTGCACTCCAAGCTCCGCCCGCACAGCTCCTCGCGGTCGATCCGAGAATTCACAAACAAAATGCCGTTCTGCAGATTCACCTCCAGAAGGTCCCCGCGGCTCTTGGACGCCACCCGGAACAGGCGCGGCACCAGCTGGGCCAGCTCCAGCCCCAGGTCCTGCGCGATGCGGCCCACGAAAGTGCCGTGTTTGGCCTCCTCGGAGACCGAGTAGTGAAGCTGGCCACTCCCCGCCTCCCAGGCTGCCACAATTATGATAAACAGTAGAAGATGTCGGTCTCCTGGGTCGCATCCACTTGGGCACACCATTTCAAAGTATTGGCGTTTAATTCTAGTTAGCGAAACTTGCCTCCATTTGTATTTTTATTCCTTCATTTCAATCCCGATGTGCTGGCCATTGCTGAGCAGCGGAAGAGTGAGAGGGAGTGTTGAGCCTCTTTCCAATGAAAAAATAAGATTCCTTTTGTTTATTATGAAAGAATTTGTGGTAAAGAGCGACATCATGTGGCCCAAATAGTAAGTATGGATGCAACAATTTATTTTCCATTAATCAGATGAAAAGTTCAGTATCTGGATATTTTTCTTCATTGTTGTTTATGTGTAGGGCAAATATTTCTGTCGTTTGTTTGAGGCACACTTGGTGTTTAATAGTTTTGTAATATTGAGTGTGACAATAACTGTAGGTTTTTCGTGCCTTAGGAAAACTTCTTTTACAGAGTTTTAAATATAGATAGAAACCTAACTTTTAAATAAAGAATGAAACCTAAGTGACAAAACAAATCATAAGTTCAAAAAACTTCACATTCTTATATTTAGCCCCTTTTAAGAAAACTCCCATACTCTATAGGTATCTGAGATCTCAAAAATCTACTAATGGAAGAGAAACTTAGAAAAGTGTTTTGTTTTGTTTGTTTTGTTTTTAAGAAGGCAAGAAGTATTAGCAACTATTCACATATTTTTTCAAGAAAATAATAAAATGTTTTTTGGAACCTTTGAAGAGGCAAAATTTGTATAATATGAACTTTTTGAGGAGGAAGTATTCTGAATTTTTCTCTTCGTTAGCATTTGTGTATTGTTTCAGAAGTTTGTGATTCCATATTTATTTACTCTTTCCATCCTTTTTAAACCTTGTGTTTTATGAATACGTGCCCATTTTTATAACCTCCAATATTATTTACATTATTTATTTTATAATATGTCTATTATATTAGATAAATTATGGTGGTCACTCATAATATGTAGAGCAGTCCTTTAATAAAATCCTAAGGTATTTTAATCATTTATGATCTACTTTACTGAGCAAATTCTCTTGTTTTCCCCAGATGTACCCAACTACAAGAAAATAATTATATCTGTATACCAATCCTTTCATAAATGTTTTTATAATTTTTGCTTTACTTGAGTATTGCAATAGCTTTTTATCATCATCCATCCATTACAACCTCATTCATCCTTCACTTAATTCTTACAGTCATCTTTCTTAAACACTTTTTACTTTTATTGCTTCACACTTTTTATCTTTCAAATGACTCTTGAAGAGTGTCAGATTTTCTTAGCATAGTACTCAAAGTTATCCAAGAGATTTTTCTCATATTTATTTTCTTGCTTTATCTCATACTCTCTTCCTATGGAAACCATATGCTTAACTAAAGTCTACTATTCCTTATTTCTAAGTACATTTGGGACTTTCTGTGTACTCATTTGCTTAAGTTACTCTCTTCTCAACAATACCTACTATTCTCCATTTTCTTCGAGGGAAACCCCCATTTTAAAACCACTAATACCATCATGACCTCTGATTGGCTCAGTCAACAAGTGAAAAGGTAGAGATTTTTTAAAATTCCAATCATACTGTGACTTACCTTTCTTGACCCTCTTACAATATTCTGCCTTTGACTATGGTCACGTTTATGTAGGAGACATATCTTTGTTTTTCTATGCAACTTTAAGCCAGAGACTGGTCTTGTTAATTCAATGATTCTTTGCAGGCAAAGCATGATATTCTTAGAGATCCTCCTAGAAACTTTCTAAAAAATTTACTCAGAAGTAATGACTATAGTTCTTCTCTACTTCCTAAGAAAGCATGCTGTTTTGATGTTGTTAGATATTATTATTTATACAAATGGTGCTCTTCATTGATTAGCATAACCAGAGCTAATTTTGTCACATTTTGTATGTAGAGGAAAGTTAGTATGTTTGTTTTTGCATTTTAGCGCAATATTAATTATGTGTTAAAAGTTGTTGTTAAGCAGTCATGGTGGCTTAGGTCTGTAATCCAGCACTTTGGGAGGTGGAGGCAAGAGGAATGCCTGAGCCCAGGGGTTTGAAACCAGCCTGGGCAACTTGACAAGACCTCGTTTCTACAATAAATCAAAAAAAATTTAGCCGGGCATGGTGGAGTGCACCTGTAGTTCCAGCTACTTGGAAGCCTGAGGTGGAAGGATTTTTTTAAAAATTGTTGTGTACTTACCTCTTTTATAAAACAAAAAATACTATTAATGTTCTCTGCCATTTCAAAAATGGAAAATGAGAATATTAGGGAGCACAAACACCAACTTAATCTTCTAATGGACTTTGAGCAACAATTAAACGTGGGGAAATACAACCTTCAAGTTTAACACAGTCAAATACTGCCTGAAATATATGGACAACATTGAAAATTTAAAAACTATCTGCAGAAAACTCACTGGGGACTCAACAGGTTAAATATATTTTGAATACAGAAAGCCTTCTCACTGCCAAAGTCTTCATTCAACTTTCATTTATGAAAAATAAATTTTAATTTATTTTTAATGTAGTGCATGGCAGTCAAAAACTTCTCAGGTTAATTTTGTATAACAAATCATCTTTAGAGAAAATAAAAATGATAAGGAATCCATGAGAGTTTTCTGACATAAAATGACAAAAAGTTTTGCTTTCCCTCTTTAGAAAACTAATTGCAAATTTTATTAAGGTCTTACTATTTGGCAACCATTGCTATAAGGACCTTATATTATCAATTTACTGAATCTTTATAATAATTCTATGATCGGTATTATTGTTTATCATTCCAACTTTACAGGAGAAATTGAACTGGAAGGTTAAATAATCAGTCCACAAAACAAAATTGATAGAAATGAAATTCAGCAAGAGAGCATAGCTTCAAAAATAACAATACTTAATCACTACTCTTTTTTTCATTTAAAAAATAGTAAATAGCTTACATTATTACTCAGAGAAAATAAAATATTATTATAAAAAGGTTTATACTCTATTAAAACAAACCCACTAAATGAATATCAAACATACATAAGAGAATTGCAATGTCAGAAGAACCCAACTTTCATATAAATGCACTTG
This sequence comes from Carlito syrichta, assembly GCF_000164805.1. NCBI lineage: Eukaryota > Metazoa > Chordata > Mammalia > Primates > Tarsiidae > Carlito > Carlito syrichta. The sequence continues at coordinate 2,277 of NW_007257316.1, read as the reverse complement.
ATTAAAAATCTAAATTCCCTCAAATTACTATTTACCCAGTATTCAGATTGATAGTAAACTAGGTAATAACCATAAACAGAACTGGTTTTTTAAAGAGTATGAAATCTC
>NW_007257316.1:0-557 GCF_000164805.1 Carlito syrichta | reverse complement strand
GGGAGCAGGTGACCTGTCCGTTGGCGCCGGAGTCTTTGTCTGACACGCTGATCAGGGCGATGACCGTACCCAACTGAGCGTCCTCTCGTACCGGCAAAGACAAGGAAGTCAATGTAATCTGAGGGACGTTGTCGTTTTTATCCAAAACTCTTACTAAAACGGTGCAATGACCCACCATCGGAGGGTGGCCTTTGTCCGTCGCGTCGATGCGGATTTTGTACAATTTTACTTGTTCAAAATCCAGATTCCCCTGAGTTACTATCTCCCCGGTATTTGGATCTATGCTAAACTGCTCCATAATCATGGTTGGAACAAGGCTATTAAAAGAGTATGAAATCGCGCCATTCGCTCCTTCATCCCGATCAGAAGCATTCAGTCTGATCATTGTCGTTCCATTGTCCGAGTTTTCAAATATTCTTACTTCATATTCAGACCGTTCGAACGCGGGAGCATTATCGTTCACATCCAGCACAGCGACAAGCAGCTGAACGGAGCCTGTGAGCTCAGGCTTGCCCCCATCGGTGGCTGTCAGAAATAGGCTGTGTTCAGGAGCGTCC
>NW_007257315.1:4589-5377 GCF_000164805.1 Carlito syrichta | reverse complement strand
CAGGTCCAGGCTGTGGTGATTGGGAGCAGCCACTGCACTCCAGCCTGGGCGACAGAGCAAGACTCCAACTAAAAAAAAAATAGAAAGAAAAGAGACAGGTACCGCCTTTCTGATTGATTACTCTAGTCTCAGACAGTACTCTAGAACAAGAAACACGACTTATCTATCTACTGTAAGCAACTAGGACACCATACAAAATATATGTAACAAAAGTTGCTACATATTGGAAACAAATAGCAAATCACTACTGTCACAAAGAGAAGAAAAAGAATGAGGTGAGCTCTAAAATTACATCAGCTTCCTGCCTACAGTTTTCAGGTCACCACACAGAGTAAAAATAAAAACCAAACAAGCCTAACTTACATTATTGTAAGATTAAGAAAAAATACATCAGAGTAGAGGAAGTTGAAGGCAATTAGAATTTGTGGAGCAGAAGACTGTAGGAGAAGGAGCTATAGAAAAATTGAGATTCAGAAACCTTCACAGAGTTCCCATGAGCCTTTGACTGAGTTCTAATCTGTTCATATGTGAGAAGAAATTTCTTCAAAGCCAGAAAATCACCATCAGAGAGCAGTAGTCTAAAGAATTCCCTGCGTACAAACAGAACAGGGAATATTTCATGTTTTTGTCAGTGCAAATGGAAAGGTCTCCAAATAGATATTAGAAAGAACATTTAGATGAATATTACCTCAGTAGCATCAGTATTTGGGCTATACTAGACTTGTAGTAATGCCTGCTCTGGAGGACAGAGGTAGAGAAGTCAAGAGGTAGAGAGTGCCAGATTTTTT
>NW_007257315.1:2310-3286 GCF_000164805.1 Carlito syrichta | reverse complement strand
CTGGGATTACAGGCTGAGCCACTGAGCCTGGCCCACAAATGATTCTTAAGTGGTAAGTTCACTAAAGGATGCCAGACATAAAAACAACTTTTTTATTAAATTACATAAGATTCTAAATCACAAAATCAGTAAGACACAAAACAGATCAGTGAATATCAGAAGCCAAAGTTAGAAAGAAGAATGGACTGCGATAGGGATGTACGGTGCTAGAACATTGTATATTATGATTTCTCTAGTGGCTACATCATTGTATGCATTTGTGACAATCCAAATTGTTCAATTAAAATTGAAGGAACAATCTGTCAGATATCTCTCAATATAACTGACTTAAAATTTTCAATACATTATTATTTAAAGGACAAATAATTTTTAAGAACCTGAGAATTCACAATTTAACAATACCCCCAAACTATTAAATAATGACTAAATACTCTTCAATTGTTTACACTACATTGAATTCTACATAGGTCTCAATTTTTAATTCTTTAATTTTTACTTATGGGTACATGAATTATATGATAGATTTATAAATATTTGGGGCACATGTGATGTTGGATACAGGCATACAATGTTTAATCATCAAATCAGTGCACTTGGGGTATGTATCACCTCAAGCATTTATTATTTCTTTATGAAAAGTGTATTCTAATTCCACTCTTTTCGGTATTTAAAAATAGACAATGTTTTTTTTATAGCCAGCCTTTTTCATTTGAATACTAGGTCTTATTCAATCTAACTATATTTTTGTACACATTTGCAGACTATTGATTAGACTTTTTTTCTCACATGAGCCAGACCTGCGGGACTGACAAGGGTCATAAATCCCCATTTGTGTTTTATGATTAAAAAGTAGAGATTTTAGTAATAGAGAAGGTCAAAAATTCTGTAGATTAATTTTCAAGTACAAAGTTCTTGTATTCGTGTGTCATTATTACAGCTTCTATTAATGACAGTATTTTCTTTCCTAGATTCCACC
>NW_007257315.1:0-938 GCF_000164805.1 Carlito syrichta | reverse complement strand
AATGAAAATAAAAGAAAAACCAACACATATGCATGCACCAAACCAAAGATGCTGAAGACCCTCTGCCAATCAGCATTTCTATAGAGACATTCTTTCGATGATTAAAATAAAAACTCCAGCCAGGCTCGGTGGCTCAGCCTGTAATCCCGCGCCTTTGGGAGGCTGAGGTGAATGGATTGCTGGGCAGGTGAGACCTCATCTCTACAATAAATCAAAAAATTAGCCGAGTGAGGTAGCGTGCGCCTGTAGTTCCAGCTACTTGGAAGCCTGAGGCGGAAGGATCGCCGGAGTCCAGCAGGTCGAGGCTGCGGTGACCGGGAGTGGCCACTGCACTCCAGTCTGAGCGACAGAGTGAGACTCCAACTCAAACAAACAAACAAACAAACTAAAAACTCTAAAATGTTCAAGCAAAAGAAAACAAGCCAAGTAGCAATGTCCAGGAAGTCACCTAGTTGTACTGTCTTCTAATTATCCAATGACAAAACAAATGACACCGGCCCAACTTCCTCGAACACATACACAGAGACACACAGGCTCCTAGAATTGCACACACGTGGGAAGGAATATACAAACCAACATTGAACAGAGCACAATGCCTACAAACACCAGCATGGCATCCACACCAAAACATGCACATGCGTGTGCACCCATGATGCACATGACACAAAACACAGGCACGCAGCCACCAAGAACCACATGCATTCTCCTCCTCGCCAAATCCGTGTTGTACAGGCCATGTATGCACACGTACAACATTTGAACTCACAAATGCTGAATATACAGACTGTGAACAGAGTTACTGAAATCATGGGGGTGGAGAGGCCAGAAGGGAGCAGTAAGTGCTACACAAGTTTCTCAGAAGTGACAGAGAAGGGAGGGAAGAAGTGCTGAGAGCTTCACCTGTAGAGAAGCACAGCCAAGTCCCCTGAGCTCAAGTC
>NW_007257314.1:2216-6550 GCF_000164805.1 Carlito syrichta | reverse complement strand
TTTCGTGTGAATTCTCACTCTTGTCGCCCAGGCTAGAGTGCAGTGAGGTGCTCATGGGCATCGCAGACTCCAACTGGTGGACTCAGGCTATGCCCCCGACTCACACTTCCTTGTAGCTGGAAGGTATTTGAGATGCACGCCACCGTGTCGGGCTCACAGGTTAACTGACAAATCATTCCAAGTTGTGCCTGAAAATGATAAGACCCACGACTAGTTATCACCTGGAGAACTGGCCATATACATGACCTGGCTCTATCCTCTTCCTGATGCCTTTACTCCCGGCTTGGCCGCCCTCTCTCCCAGCTAGGTTCTAGTAGTCTGAATTCAGTTTTCCATCTAAGACTGAAAAGTCTTTTGGCTAAAGCCAAGTCGCTCATAAGCTGATTCTAAAGCATCAGAAAACAGTCTTCTTTATCCTCCGACAGCATACTCATAACTGGGACCTGTGATTGGTCAAGTTTTTCTTCCACAGCCACTGGATGCTAGAGCCCAGCATCTTAACATTAGAAGCAAAGGCACAATGTGCAATCTACTCTTTGTTTCTGCCCTGTCCTCTCTTCTACTCCCCTGAATGGCTGCAGACTTGATTTTATGAGAATATACCTTGTCATGTGTTCCCTTTTCTTCAATTCACTACTATCTTTTCTCTTTTGAACCAACATTGAGCTGGGTGCTATGAGGCAACACAGTCCCACTGACTGGTTCAGTTCCTCTGATTACAACATGAGGAAGCTTTCCACAGGAGCAAGGAGGATTTTGTTAAGGCTACTAAATGTTACAAAGGACGGTTGGAGATGCGCTCCCGGTGCCAACACCAAGAGAAAAGGCAAGGAATGAAATCGCCATTAACAAGGGATCCTGATGAAAGAGATGCTGAAATGGTAACCCTTAAGTCGATCCACATCCTCCTAGCCAAGTCATGGCCCACTGCATAGGACAGTGGGTATGGGACTTCTACCTTTGAGCCTCTCTCTTCCACACCGAAAGGCACATTTCATAAACTCCTTCAATGTACTGTTGGGGAGCACGAATCTGCTAAACTGTGTTTGTTCACTTTTGAATTCAGGTTTAAATTGTTCACTTTTGAGTACATAATTTTACAAAAAGAGAAAAGTGTTTTAAAAACATGGGAGGAGGAAGACAGGTCAGAAAGAAGAAGATGAAGCATATATCTACGATGTTTTGATATCCCTTAGCTTAGATTCCCCCCATCTCCACAATTGTACAGGGTAGATTGAGATAACTGCTGTTACCTGGCACAGAGTACAACAATTTTTATGGATATTACTGCATGTTTTTTCATCTGAATATAATTTACACTTGGAAACTTGAATTTCATATTTTGGTTGTCGAAGAGTTTGGTTGTCCACCATTTAAGGCAAAGAAACATTCATCATTAATAAGTAGCGGGTTTCAGTAAAATGTTCTTAAGGCCATAGTTCCACTCCAGCAAACAACAGTTCACGTTTGTCTGTACCGTGGGCTCTGGGCTGAGTTGGAGTCTCACTCTGTGATCCGCACCGGAATGCAGTGGCCTCTCCCGGCCACCGCAAACTCGACCTGCTGGGCTCCATTGATCCTTCCGCTTCAGCCTTCCGAGGAGCTGGCATTACAGGCATGTGCGACCACGCCAGGCTGATTTTGTGATTTATTGTAGAGATGAGGACTCCCCAAGTTGCCCAGGTGGGTCTCGAACCCGCGGGCTTAGGTTGTCCTCTCCCCGCAGCCTCCGAAATCGCAGGATTACAGGCTGAGTCACGGAACCTGGCTATTTTCTGTTATGGTTTGGAGATGGAGTCTCACTCTGTCGCCCACACTGGAGTGCAGCGGCCGCTCCCGGACACCGCAGCCTCGACCCGCTGGGCTCCGCCGATCCTTCAACTTCAGCCTTCTAAGTAGCTCTAAATACCGGAGCGTGCTACCACGCCCGGCTAATTTTTGGATGTATTGTAGAGATGATTCTTGCCCGTTTCTCTTTTCTAATGTCATATTTGTGTGCGATCTGGAAACTCCAATTTCGTATCACATTGGAGATTTGTTATCAGAAGCTACATCCTTCCTTAACTGCCTCCTGCTTCCCGTTCCGGTCATGGCCCTCCCGCGGAACTTGCTCCATGACACCTGGTTGACTGACTGTCAGTCTGGTATGGCTCCAGGTCCCTCCTTTCCTGGGCACTGCTCTCAAGAGCAGCCTTCACTGGATCAGGCTTAGCTCCTAGACCTCACACCTTCTTCTGTGTAATGGTGTGAAAGAGCTCCATGGAGCTCATGCTGGCACAAGAGCAAAAGATACAACATACTCAAGTCCAAGTGTCTCTATTATTATTCTATGCTATTCTGCCATAGAAGTTCAGTCGACGTTTGAACTCCCATGTAGGATAATTAATCAGGACCCAGGCTCGAATCACTTGACAGTGGGGCCTTCGACCCATTGTGTTTGAGGAAATAGGGAGGAGCAGCAAGAAAGGAAAATGGGAAAGCTTGATAGGATTGGCCTTCTTTGAAATTATGGGAAGCAATGTGGAAGATATATTTGAAAGCATTAGAACACTTCACTGAGAATAAAAGACTTCTTTAGTTCTTTTCAGTAAACCTCTTTGGATTTTCCCCCTGATTTCCATCCAGTGGCGTCATTAGTCTTTACTTCACTCTGTGTCTTGCGATCATAGGATTACCTAAGCCATTTTCATAATTGTAACCTCTTTAGGGGCACCAACATTCCCTTGAAGAGTGAAGGCTCATGATTCACCCCTTCTTTGACTCAGCAAATAGTTTTGTGTAAAATAAAGCAGAGGATCCAAAGCAGAAGAATGGTCAGTGCACTGCCCTTCAGCCTGCAACAGATGGGGAGTCCAACTCAAAAAACAAAACAAAACAAAGCAAAGCAGAAAGCAAGGTAACAAAAAGAGAGTGGGAGGAAGAAAGAGCCTAGGGCCTGATGGCTTCACAGCTGAATTTGTCCAAGCAGTTGAAAAGCAAATATAAGTTTCATTTAAACTCTTCACAAAAATCGAAGAGGCAGAAATAATTCCCAACTGACTATATGAACCCAGAACGACTCTGATAGGAAAACAAGACAGACACACGCAAAGTAAAAGCAAAGAATACCACAGACCAATATCACTGATGTACACAGGCATGACAAAGTCTTAGCGACAACCAAGTTAAACAGAACACTGCTTTTGTGCCTATTGTTAGAAAAAGCAATTGAGGTGATTTTGGGCCTTTTCTATATTCATTAGTAAAGGGGTATAAGTTTCTTCATTATATTCTCTAAGTTGGCAATCATACAAACCTTAAGTGTTTAATGGAGGAAGCATACCAAAATCATAATAAAATTGTTCTTTTTGTGCTTACTATCTGACTAAAGAAACGAAATGTCTGGCATTTAGCTGAGGTAAATATTAACTTAAGTATCAAGGTATAATATTTTAACCTCATTTTAGCCTATTTGCCTGTATTTCGAAAAAAGTAGCTTGTTTTACTTCTTTTATCGCAGTATAGGAGATCATATCATGTTAAGCATGAATTTGGTTTTGAGAAACATTTGGTTTCCTACATGCAGCCATGTGAATGTACGTTATTCATATTTCGTCATTTTCTGATGACTCTCAAATATGTTTTTGAAACTCGTGGATGAACATTTGTATGGTTTTGAGAACGTAGCTCTGAAACTATGATGTCATAACTATTATAGTCCATCTCTTTTCTTTACATAGGGGATGATTTCTCTCAAATGTATTCCTAAGATTGCAGTTTCTATACTGTAGGCTGTTAGCACATGAACAGCTAACCCCACAGTGTTTCACAATTGTAAAGCCTAACTCACACTTCTAACAGTATAAACATACGCAATGCCTCTTTCTTCATGATTTTTCCAACATTATTCATGTTTCATTTTTCAAAGTTTTTTAAAATTTTATTTTGTGGTTTGATTGTTAGAGTCAGAGTCTAACTCTGTCGCACAGAGTAGACGGTCACAGACACTGCGGCCTCCAACTCCTGGGCTCGGGCGACTCTTCCAGCTCAGCCTTCCAAGTGTCTGGAACTTTGTTGAGCTCAGGGAGAAACAAACTGAAGGTGGATCACAGGGAGGAGAGTTTGATGGCACCTTTTTTTCCAAGTTGATGGGCGGGTGTCAGGCAGGCCTGTTAGCGTCCTCTTGAGCCACAGCGCCATCGTGAGGAAATAGTTTCATCGATGAGTCGGACAGACCTTTGCCTGCCCTAGCCTTTGAGGAAGCAAGGGTTGAACAGAACTGGCAGGACCCAGAGCAAGATGCAGAAATCTGGGGAATTTCTGAGGACTGAGGGATCGAGACCGAGTCAGCAGCT
>NW_007257314.1:0-1518 GCF_000164805.1 Carlito syrichta | reverse complement strand
TGATTTTTATGAGAATATACCTGTCATGTGTTCCCTTTTCTCTATTCACTACTATCTTTCTTTTGAACCCAACATTGAGCTGGGTGCTATGAGGCAACACAGTCCCACTGACTGGTTCAGTTCCTCTGAATAACAACATGAGGAAGCTTTCACCAGGAGCAAGGAGGATTTGTTAAGGCTACTAAATGTTACAAAGGACGGTTGGAGATGCGCTCCCGGTGCCAACACCAAGAGAAAAGGCAAGGAATGAAATCGCCATTAACAAGGGATCCTGATGAAAGAGATGCTGAAATGGTAACCCTTAAGTCGATCCACATCCTCCTATCCAAGTCATGGCCCACTGCATAGGACAGTGGGTATGTGACTTCTACCTTTGAGCCTCTCTCTTCCACACCGAAAGGCACATTTCATAAACTCCTTCAATGTACTGTTGTAGAGCACGAATCTGCGAAACTGTGTTTGTTCACCTTTGAATTCAGGTTTAAATTGTTCACTTTTGAGTACATAATTTTACAAAAAGTGAAAAGTGTTTTAAAAACATGGGAGGAGGAAGACAGGTCAGAAAGAAGAAGATGAAGCATATATCTACGATGTTTTGATATCCCTTAGCTTAGAATTCCCCCCATCTCCACAATTGTACAGGGTAGATTGAGATAACTGCTGTTACCTGGCACAGAGTACAACAATTCTTATGGATATTACTGCATGTTTTTTCATCTGAATATAATTTACACTTGGAAATTTGAATTTCATATTTTGGTTGTCGAAGAGTTTGGTTGTCCACCATTTAAGGCAAAGAACCATTCATCATTAATAAGTAGCAGGTTTCAGTAAAATGTTTTGAAGGCCATAGTTCCACTCCAGCAAACAACCGTTCACATTTTTCTGTACCGTGGGCTCTGGGCTGAGTTGGAGTCTCACTCTGTGATCCGCACCGGAATGCAGTGGCCTCTCCCGGCCACCGCAACCTCGACCTGCTGGGCTCCATTGATCCTTCCGCTTCAGCCTTCCGAGGAGCTGGCATTACAGGCATGTGCGACCACGCCAGGCTGATTTTTTGATTTATTGTAGAGATGAGGACTCCCCAAGTTGCCCAGGTTTGTCTCGAACCCGCGGGCTTAAGTTGTCCTCTCCCCGCAGCCTCCTCAATCGCAGGATTACAGGCTGAGTCAGGGAACCTGGCTATTTTCTGTTATGGTTTGGAGATGGAGTCTCATTCTGTCGCCCACACTGGAGTGCAGTGGCCGCTCCCGGACACCGCAGCCTCGACCCGCTGGGCTCCGCCGATCCTTCAACTTCAGCCTTCTAAGTAGCTCTAAATATCGGAGCGTGCTACCACGCCCGGCTAATTTTTGGATGTATTGTAGAGATGATTCTTGCCCGTTTCTCTTTTCTAATGTCATATTTGTGTGCGATCTGGAAACTCCAATTTCGTATCACATTGGAGATTTGTTATCAGAAGCTACATCCTTCCTTAACTGCCTCCTGCTTCCCGTTCCGGTCATGGCCCTCCCGCGG
>NW_007257313.1:2277-2828 GCF_000164805.1 Carlito syrichta | reverse complement strand
CCTCTCCATTCCTTTCCATTCCACTCCATTTCATTCCTTTGCATTCCACTCTTTTACATTCCATCCCAATCCTCTTGAATTGCTTCCATTTTAATCAATTCCATTCCATTCCTCTCCATTCCATCCATTCCATTCCCCTCTATTCCATTTCCTTCCATTCCATTTCATTTCTCCAGTTTCCATTCCATTCTTCTTCACTCCATTCCATTCCATTCCATTCAATTCCATTCCTTACTATTTAATTCCATTCCATTCCATTCCTCTCCAGTCTATTCACCTCCACTCCATTCCATTCTCTCAATTTCATTCCTTTCTATTCTATGGCATTCCATTTCAATCCTCCATTAAAATTCATTCCATTCCACTCCATTCCACTCCATTCCATTTCTTTCCTCTCCATATCATTCCTCTCAATACATTTCATTCCTTTCCACTCCACTCCATTACATATCACTTCCCTCCATTGCTTTCCTTTCCTTTCAATTCCATTCCATTCCGTTCCATTCTACTCGACTCCATTCTATTATATTCCTCCCAATTCCATTTATTCC
>NW_007257313.1:0-754 GCF_000164805.1 Carlito syrichta | reverse complement strand
CCTCTCCATTCTATTCCACTCAATTCCATTCATCCCCATTACATTCCATTCGATTTTATTCCATTCCTCTCCAGTCGATTCCACTCAGTGCCATTCCATACAATTCCATTCCATTCCATTCCAATCCATTCCATTACATTGCATTCCTTCCCTCTCCATTCCATTCCTCTCCATTCCATTCCATTCCACTCTACTCCATTCCATTTCACTCAACTCCACTCCATCCATTCCTCTCCATTCCATTTCATTCCACTCCAATCTATTCCACTCCACTCCATTCCATAGCATTCCTCTCCATTCCATTCAATTCCTCTCCATTCCTTTTTGTTCCATGTAATTCCATTCCACTGTAATGCATTTCACTCCATCCATTATCTTCCAATCCTCTCCATTCCATTCCAGTCCTCTCCGTTCCATTCCATTCTATTCCATTTCTACCCAATCAATTCCATTCCATTCTACTTCATTTCATTCCACTACATGCATTCCATTTATTTCCACTCCATTCCATTCCATTCCACTCCACTCCATTCCTCCCCATTTCATTCCATTCTGATCCATTCCAGTCCCGTCATTTACAAACCATTTGTCTCCATTCCATTCCATTCATTTCCTCTCCATTCCATTCCATTTCATTCCATTTCTGTCCATTCCATACCTCTCCATTCCATTCCAAACCATTCCATTCCATTCCTTTCTTCTCCATTCAATTCCTCTCCATTCCATTCCATTCAATTCCATTCCTCTCCATTCT
>NW_007257312.1:5068-5448 GCF_000164805.1 Carlito syrichta | reverse complement strand
ATGGAATGGGGAGGAGTGTAATTGAATGGAATGGAATGTAAAGGAATGCAATTGAATTAAAGTAATGGAATGGAATGGAATGGAATGGAGTGGAGTGGAGTGGAGTGGAGTGGAGTGGAGTGGAGTGGAGTGGAATGGTGTGGAATGCAATGAAACGAGAAGAATGTAATGTAATGGAGAGGAATGGAATGGAATGGAATGGTGTGGAATGCAATGAAACGAGAAGAATGTAATGTAATGGAGAAGAATGGAATGGAATGGAGAGGAAGATAATTAAATGGAATGGAGGGTAAGGGAATGGAACGTAACGAGAGGAATGGATAGGAGAGGAAAGGAATGGAATTTAATGGAATGTAATTGATTGGAGAGAAGTGGAATGA
>NW_007257312.1:2887-3451 GCF_000164805.1 Carlito syrichta | reverse complement strand
ATTGAACGGAATGGAGAGGAATTTAATGGAAAGGAATGTATTGGAATGTAAAGGAATGGAGAGGAATGGATTGGAGAGAAATGAAATGGACTTTATGGAATGTAATGGAATGGAGAGAAATGAAATGGAGAGGAATAGTAGTGCGAGGAATGGAATGAATTGAAATGGAATTGAATGCAGAGCAGTGGACTGGTATGGAATGGTGCGGAATGGAATGCAATAGATAGAAGGGAATTGAGAAGAATGAAATTAAATGGACAGGAATGGATTGGAGGGGAATAGAATGGAATTGAATAGAGTGGAATAGAATGGATGAGATGGAATGGAATGCAATATAATGGAATGGAGAGATATTGAATACAGAGGAAAGGAGAGGAATGGAATGGAGAGGAATGGTATGGAATGGAGTGGAACGCAATTGAATGGTGTCGAATAGAATGGAATGTACGGGAGTGGAATGGTTTGGATAGCAGTGGAGTGCAATGACAAAGTGAGGAATGGAATGGAATGGAGTGTAGTGGAATGGAATGGAGTGGAATGCAATAGAATGGAATGGAGAGAAAT
>NW_007257312.1:0-1464 GCF_000164805.1 Carlito syrichta | reverse complement strand
TGGAGGGTAATGGAATGGAAAGTACTGGAATGGAAAGTAATCGAGAGGAATGGATAGGAGGGGAATGGAATGGAATTTAATGGAATGTAATTGATTGGAGAAGTGTAATGAAGTGGAATAGAAGCGTGAGTAATGGAATGGAATGGATAAGAATGTAGAGCAGTGGACTGGTATGGATTGGAGTGTAATGGAATGCAATAGAATGGAATGGAATAGAGAGGAATGGAATTAAATAGAAAGGAATGGAATGGAGGGAAATGGACAGGAGAGGAAATCATAAAAAAGAATGGAATGGAATACAGAGGAATGGAGAGAAATGGAGAGGAATAGAATAGAATGGAATTGAGAGGATTGTAATGGACTGGAATGGTGTGGAATGAATTGAGTGTTATGGAATTCTTTGGAATCCAGGGGAATGGACGACTGGAATGTAAAAGAATGGAATGGAAAGGAATGAATGGAAAGGAATTCAAATGAATGCTGAGGAATGGAATGGAATGCAATGCAATGCAATGAAGAGGAATGGAATGGCATGGAAAGGAATGAAATGGAATGGAGAGGAATGAAATGGAACGAATTGGAGTTACAGTAAATGCAATGGAAAGGTATGGATCAGGGAGAAATTAAACAATGAAGAGGAAAGGTATGGAGGGGAATGGAAAGGATGGAATGGAATGAGTGGAATGGAATAGAATGGAGAGCAATGGAACGGAATGGAATGGAATGGAATGGAGTAGAACGGAATAGAATGGGGATAACTGGAATGGAATGGATTGGATAGTAGTGGAATAGAATGCAATACAGGGCAATAGAGAGGAAAAGAATGGAGAGGAGTAAAGTGGATTGACTGGAAATGAATGGAGAGAAATAGAATGGAATAAAGAGGAAAAGAATTTAATGGAGTGCAATGGAATGGATTGGAGTGGAATGGAATGGAATGGAGTGGAATGAAAAGTAGAGTAATAAAATAGAGAGGAATGGAATGGAATGGTATGGAGGCAAAAGGAATGGGGAGGAATAATGTAGACAGGAATGGAATGGAATGGAGAAAATTATATGGAATTGAATGGAAAGGGAGGAAAGAATGGAAGGGAGAGGAATGGCAAGAATGGAGAAAAATAGAGTGGAATGGATGGAAGAGGAAAGGAACGGAATGGAATGAACTGGAGTGGAATGGAATGGTGTAGAATAGAATGGAAGAAATGGAATAGAGAGGAATGGAATGGAATAGAATGGCGTGGAATAGATTGCGTGGAATGCAATGGAATGGATTGCAGTGGAATGGAGTTGAAAGAAATTGAATGGAAGAGAATGGAATCGAGAGGATTGGAATGGAAAGGAATGGATGGAAGGGAATGTAATGGGATGGTGAGGAATGGAATGGAATCGTATGGAAGCGGAAGCAATGAATGGAATGGAGTGGAATGGAATGGATAGGAAGGTATGGAATGGAATGGAGAGAAA
>NW_007257311.1:1835-2640 GCF_000164805.1 Carlito syrichta | reverse complement strand
TCAGCTGGTGAGTAGGCTAGCTAGCTGGTTAGCTAACAAGTTAAGTCAGGTGGATGAGTCAGATAGCTAGCTAGTTAGCTAACAAGTTAAATAAGATGGTTGAGTCAGCTAGTTAGCTTGTTAGCTAATGAGTTAAGCCAGATAATTACGAAAGCTAGCTAGCACATTAGATAACGAGTAAGCTAACTAGTTAGCTAACTGTTTAAGTCAGCTGGTTAGCCAACTGGCAAGTTATTTAAGTCACCTAAAGTCAGCTCACTCGCCAGCTGGTTATCTAGGTAGTTAGGTAATGTCAGCTGGCAAGCAAGCGGGCTATGTAGGTAGGTAGCTAGTTAAGTCAGCTTGTTAGCCATCAAGTGTGTAGTTATGTCAGCTAGTCAAGGCAGCTGGCTATCCAGGTGGCTAGATATGTAGAGAGTTAGTTAAGTCAGCTGGCTAGCCAGCTGGATAACTAGTTAATTCAACTAGTTTTGTCAACTGGATGGCCATCTTCCTAGCTCATTAATCAACTAGTTATGTCATCACGCTAACCAGTTGTCTAGCTAGTTAAGTCAACTCATTAAGTCAGTTGGCTAGCCAGCCTGATAGCTAGTTAAAAGCTAGTTAGGTCACATGGCTAGACAGCTGACTGGCTAGTTATTTTAGCTATTTAAGTCAGCTGGCTAGCTAGGTAGCTAGCTAGTTAAGTCAGCTAATTATGTCAGCTAGCTTGATAGTTAAGTCAGTTAGATAAGTCAGCTCACCAGCTAGATAGTTAGCTAGGTATCTAGCTAGTTATTTCAGCTAGTAAAGTCAACTGGTTAGG
>NW_007257311.1:0-467 GCF_000164805.1 Carlito syrichta | reverse complement strand
CTAGCAAATAAGCTAGTTACTTAGATATCTAGTTGGCTAGCAACTCAGCTAGCTGGTCAGTTAATTAGTGGGCTTGCTTGCTTTCCATCAGGTCAGCTAACTAGTCGGCTCCCTTGCCTGCCCACTGGTCCACAAATTAGTCAGCTCGCTCACCAGCCAACAGGTCAACTAACTTGTCAGCTTGCTCACAAGCCAGCAGGACAACTAATTTGTCGCCTTGCTCACTAGGTGACAAGTTATGTCAGTTCACCAGTTCGCTTGTTCACAGGCCGACTAGTTAAGGCAGCTACCTGTCAGGTCACTCGCTGGACAATTAGATAAGTCAGCTCACCAGTCGGCTCATTTGCTGGACTACTTGTTAATTCTTCTAACCAGTCGGCTCACTCGTCAGCCGACTAGTTGTCAGTTGACCAGTCTGCTCACTTGCAGGCCAACTAGTTAAGTCAGCTGACCAGTCCACTCACTAG
>NW_007257310.1:0-3517 GCF_000164805.1 Carlito syrichta | reverse complement strand
CAATAAATCAAAAAAATCAGCCGGGCATAGTAGCGCATGCCTGTAATTCCGGCGACTCGGAAGGCTGAGGCGGAAGGATTGCCGGAGCCCAGCAGGTTGAGGCTGCGGTGGCCGGGAGCGGCCACTGCACTCCAGTCTGGGCGACAGAGTGAGACTCCAACTCAAAAAAAAAAAAAATATTTCTGACACTTCTTGGCAATCTTTCTCTCCCCCTCTTTCCTATCTAACCAAGCAGTCACTGATCTGCTTTCTGTCACTATAGATTAATTTGCATGTTCTGGCATGCTACATAAATGGAATCATCAGTGTGTGTTTTTCTTGTCTGGATTCTTTCATTCACTATAATTATTTAGAGTTTCATCTTACTGTAATCTATATCATTTGCTCAGTCATATTTATTAGTGATTAGTATTGCATATTATGGATATACCACAATTATACATTCACCAGTCGATGGACATTTCAGTTGTGTCCAGTTTTTTACTGTTACAAATACAGTGGTTATAAATATTCATGAACAAGTCTCTGTGTAAACATAAACTATCTTTTCTCTTGGGTAAATGCATAGGAGTATAATGTTTAGAACAAATTGCTGGCATATGTTTATCTTTTTTTTAAAAAATGTCAAAATATTTTTCAAAGTTGAAAGAATTTTCTTCTACTGGTCAAGATGAAGCTCTGATAAAATATTTTCTCCTAACAAGTATTTATTTGGAGAAGTCTCTAGGTGTATTTTGTAATGATTCCCCTTCTCTTCCCCAACTAAAGTCATAAAATATCTTTCTTACCCAATTTAACTCCATATGTGTGAGAATGGACCAAAGAGGAAGTCCTGGTATGTCTCATCTTGCTACTATCACTGTGGCTGAATGATACTAAATTACTTCAGAGGGACAGGTTTATTTAAAATTTGATGGTAATAAAGTGGATTTTTGCTGAGTAGAGAGAACCAATAAGTGAATGTTACAAAAGGGAAAGGTTAAAGATAATTTTGGTGTCTTATGAGAGATCTACAACATGTGATTACTATGTTCTCTTAGCTTTGATTCAGATGTCCCTTGGAGCAAAAGATTGTCAACACATCCTCCACTTTTAAAAAAATGACCAACCTAATAAATACACTTACACTATTGATCTATGTCAATATTGATCTATGTCTTCTAATCAAAGAACAGATGAGACCTCAAACAATGACCATGCAGAAAAAAACACTAATGTGGCTGACTCATATGGTTCTCATTGCCTGTCAGGTAGAATTTGCTTAAAGAATATTTAGACTTAAATGACATAACTAAGATCCTTAATTATATAAATCTCAATAAATTTATACTATTAGAAGTATAAATCTCAATAGATGCATACCATACAGCATAGATAGCTGTAGATCAAGGAGGAAAAGTTAATGCATAAAAATATGTGACTGTTTGTGTTGGGTTTATAGGATGGTTTACATTTACAATTCCTAGGTAGTTATTATAACTCTTTAAAAACTGTATGTGCCTTTTGAATGCCTATTGATTATATGCTGTTAAAAGCCACATGATTCTTGATTCTGTCACACTAAGAGTATGGTTTTGGGAGGAGGGATCCAAGATGGCCACCATGGAGCAGCAGAAAGGAGCCTCTCTTTCTGAGTGAGGCAGAGAGTAGGGACCCAGTCACTGACAGATGGAGATACCTTGAGCAGCTTTGGATGAGTGAAGCACCCCACACCCAGCAAATGTGTCTTTGAACACATGGAGAACAGAAAGTGAGACAGACACTGAAGTCCAGGCATCGATTCCCCCACTGTGTACCAGGCTCACACGAGAACGGCAGCCCTTCCTGGTGAACAAAAGGGGAAGAATGATCCAGACATGTTTTGGGTTGGTTCCCCTCAGACACACATGAATCATTGGTCTCATGTAGAAGGAGTCCTGGTCAGGAACAAACTTGTGTTCACACATCTGCCACGAGAGCACCTTATGCCAGCAGAGCCCAGTGGCTGGCTCTCTAGCTAAGAAAGCTCACCTTCAGATTAAACTTGGATGGCACTACTACCAACAACTAACAACAAACCCCCCTGCCAGACCAGGAAGGATCATCAGCAAGCTCTGCAAACCCATGAGGTGGATCCCCTCCATGGCAGGGAACTTGCTGTCTTTTAAGTACTGAGCTCAGACTTGAACAGGGAGGGAGCAACATGAAAGACACACAAAGACTTTCCCAGTGGGAAGGCATCTAGGCTGCAAACCACAAAGAGCAGATGGGGGGCCCATCTTCCCACCCACTCCACAGGTGCTTGCAAAAGGGTCTGAAAACCAACTCAACCAGATTCACAATGGGGGAGAAAATCTGCAGCACAGAGAAATGTCACAGTGTGGAACACCAAACAGAAGTGAATTATCCTCTCTCTCTCAGTGAGTGACTTATGTTGAATGACAGAAAAGGGCCTAGAACAGAGAGTCACTGGCTAATTTCAGAGCAATAAAAATAAAGAGGAAAGGAAGTGAGAGAGAAAAAAGGAAGCCTTGTCACAAATGAGGAAGAATCAATAGAAAATGGGCAGCAGCTAAAAAAGCAACTATCAGAGCATAAAAAATGGAAGCGCCCCAAGAACGATCTACCACAAATCACAGTCACAGAAATCAGAGATCAGATGGGTAAAATGAATAAAGAGAACCAAAAAAACTAGAAGTGAAACTCACTGAAGTTGTACAGGAAGTAAAAGCAGAGCTGACCAATTTCAAGTTCCATTATGAAATTACAGAAAAGAAGAATTACATCCTGGAAATTAAAAACACAGTAACAAGCATAGGGAGGCAGGTGAGGTGGCTCACGCTTTTAATTCCAGCACTTTGGGAGACCGAGATGAGAGGATTGCCAGAGCCTGCAGATTTGCGACCAGCCTGGGCAACTTGACAAGACCTCATCTCTACAATAAATAAAAAATCAGCTGGGTGCGGTGGTGTGTACCTAAAGTTCCAGTTACTTGGAAGACTAAGACAAAAGGATCACCTGAGCCCAGCAGGTGGAGACTGTGGTGGCCATGAAGGTGCCACTGCACTTCACACTTCAGCCCGGGCAACAGAGTGATATTCCAACATCAAAAAACCCCACAAACACAAACAAAAACAACAAAAAGCATAGGGAGCAAGATCAATCAGGTAGAAAAAATAATCTCAGAGCTTGAAAACCAAAATATGAAACTAACCCAGTCTGTCAAAAACATAGAAAAAAGCCTCAGAGCAAAGCCTCTAAGAGATGTGGGACTATGTCAAGAAGCCAAATCTATGCCTGATTGGAATCCCTGAAGCAGAAATAGAAACTGACAACACCATGGAAAAATACCATGAAGTCACCCAAGAAAACTTTCCACATCTCACTAGAGAGGTGATTATTCAAGCACAAGAGGCTCAGAGAACCGACACAAGCAATCACATGAGAAGACCATCAGTAAGAAACATATTAATCTGCCTCCACAAAGTAAGTATGAAAGAAAAAGTCCTTAAAGCAGCAAGAGAGAAAGGCCAAACCA
>NW_007257309.1:1805-2811 GCF_000164805.1 Carlito syrichta | reverse complement strand
TAACATGCTGACATCACTAGCTAGCCAGGTAGCTATCTAAATGCCTTAACTAGCTAGCTAAATACATTGCCAGTTAGCTAGACAGCTCTCTTAACTAGCTGAATTAATCAACTTGCAAGCTCGCTAGCCATCTGACTTAACTAGCTCACTACCTATCTAAGCTCCTGGTTAGCAAGCTGACTTAACTGGCTGAATTAACTAGCTACCTACCTAGCTGGCCATCTGACTTATATAGTTAGCTAACTAGCTAGCTACCTAGCTGTCAGCTGACTTAAATAGTTATCTAACCAGCTAGCTACCTAGCTAAAAAGCTGACAAATCATTAGCGGCCTAGCTAGCTTGCTGACTTAACCAGCTAGCTAACTAGTAAACTTACTCGTTATTTAACATGCTTGCTACCTGACTTAATCCTCTGACTTAACTCGTTATCTAAAGAGCTAGCTAGCTAACTCAATCAGTGGACTTAGCACGTTTGCTAACTGGTTAGTTGCCTACTCAACTAGGTGACACAACCTGTTTGCTAACTAGCTAGCTAGCTGATTCAACCAGCTGGCTTAACCCGTTAGTTAACTAGCTAACTACCTCATTCAACCTGCTAACTTAACCCATTAGCTAACTAACTAGTTAAATGTCTTAACCATCTGACTAAATTAGAAAGCTGACTTAAGTAGCTGACTTAGTTATCTGACTTAATTACCTAGCTAGCTGACTTAACTGGTCAACTTAACAAGTTAGCTACCTGACTTAACTACCTGAATTAAATAGTTAGCTAACTATTTAACTAGCTGAATAACCAGCTGCTTAAAAGTTAATTATCTAGCTAGTTAGGAAGCAGACTTAAGTAGGTGACTTAAATAGTTAGCTAACTAGTGAGCTAACTGACTTAGCTTGCTTACTTAGCTAGCTAGCAGGTTAGCTACCTGATTTAACTAGTTGGCTAACGAGATAGCTAGCTGAATTAACGAGTTGGTTAACGAGTTAGCTGTTTAACTAATTGTTAAACGAG
>NW_007257309.1:0-1295 GCF_000164805.1 Carlito syrichta | reverse complement strand
CTTGTTGGCTGACAACTTGGTCGACTAGTCGGTTGACAGTTTAGTTTACTTTACTACTTGATCGACTAGTCAGTGGATCAGCTACCTGACTTAACTAGTTGGCCAGCGCATGAGGCACCATGTGATCTAACTTAACTAATCAGTGGTTAGAAAGCCGACTAGTCAGGTGAATTAACAAGTCAGGAAGCAAGTGAGACAACTGGTAAGCTGACTTAAGTAGTTAGCCAGTGAGAGAGCAAACTGGTCAGCTGAAAACTAACCTGCCGGTGTGTGAGCTGACTGGTCAGTTGACTTTAGTCGGCTGGTGAGTGAGCTGACTGGTTAGAAAACTTAACTAATTGACCAGTGAGTGAGCAGACTGGTGAGCTGAATTAACTAGTTGGCCATCAAGTGAGCCAATGGGTGAGATGCCTTAACTAGTAGGTCAGCATGAGAGCCATTGATAAGCTGACTTAAGTAGTCGAATGGCGAGGAAACCGACTAGTTAGCTGTCCTGTTGGCTTGCGAGCAAGCTGATAAGTTAGTTGAACATTTGCTGGTGAGTGAGCCAAGTAGTTTGCTGACCGGCTGGCAGGTGAGTGGGCAGACTGGTTAGCTGAGCTGATGGAAAGTGAGTGAGGCAACTAGTTATCTGACTGGCTTGCTGAGTTGCTAGCCCACTAGCTAGCTAAGTAACTAGCTGATTTGCTAGCTGACTTAACTAGATAGCTGACTAACTAGCTGGTTATGTGGCTGACATAACTAGCAAGCAAACAAACTATCTAGTTGTCTATCTAGCTGACTTAGCTTGCTAGCTAACTGGCTAGAGAGCTGGCTTGTTGACTTAACTATCTAGCTGATTAGTTAGTTGACTAGGTAGCTGACTTAAATAGTTAGCTGACAAACATCCTGACTATCTAGCTGACTTAACTAACTAGCTGAATAGATAACTGACTTGCTAGCTGACTTATCAAGCTAGCTGCCTAGTTTGCTGGCTTCACTAGCTGACTATCTAGTTGGCTGGCTAGTTGGCTAGCCAGCAGACTTAACTGGCTAGCTACCTGGTTGGTTAGATGGCTATCCAGCTGGCTTAACTAGCTAGCTACCTTGCTGGCTAGTTGGCTAGGCAGATGGCTAGGTAGCTAGAAGTTTGGCCAGCTGGCTAGTTAGCTGAATTAAATAGCAAGCCAGCTTGCTGGACAGTCTGATAGCCAGATGGCTTAACTAGCCCGGCTCCCTGCTTGTCAGCTGGCTAGCCAGCTGGCTTAACTATATGGCCACCTATCTGAACAGCCTATTAAACAGCCTTCTTAAAT
>NW_007257308.1:0-5123 GCF_000164805.1 Carlito syrichta | reverse complement strand
TCCACTTGTCTAGCCAGCTGGCTAGCTAGTTAAAAAGCTGGTTATGTCAGATGGGTAATCAGCTGGCTTGCTAGTTATTTCAGCTATTTACATAAGGTGGCTATCTAGGTAGTTAGGCAATTAAGTCAGCTGGCTAGCCAGTTGCCTAGTTAGTTAAGTCAGCTAGTTAAAACAGTTGGATAGCCAGCTTGCAATCTAGATAGCTAGCTAGTTATGCTAGCTGTCTAGCCAGCTGGATAGTTAGTTAAGTCACCTAGTTAAGTCAACTGAGAAAGCAGCCGATAGCTACGTAGCTTGCTAGTAAAGTCAGTTGGTTAGACAGCTGGATAGCTATATAAGTCACCTAGTTAATTCTGCTGGATAACCCGGTGGCTAGCTATGTAGCAAGCTAGTAAATTCAACTGGCTAGAAAGCAGGCCAACCAGTTAAGAGAGCTAGTTAAGTCAGCTGTCTAGCAAACTGGTTGGCTATGTAGTGACCTAGTTAAATCAGCTGGCTATCCAGGTGGCTAGAGAAGTACAGAGATAGTTAAGTCAGCTAGATAGCCGCCTAGATATCTAGTTAAGTCAGCGAGTATAGTCATCTGGCTGGCCAGGTGTCTAGCTCATTAATTAAATAGTTAAGTCAGCTGGCTAACCAGCTGGCTAGCTGTTTAAGTCACCTCATTAAGTCAATTGGCTAGCCAGCTCGCTAGCTAGTGAAGTCAGATGGTTAGACAGATGACTAGCTAGTTATTTCAGCTAGTTAAGTCAGTTTGCTTGCTAGGTAGATAGCAAGTTAAGTCAGCCAGTTATATCAGCTAGTTAGCTAGTTAAGTCAGCTAGTTAATTCACCTATCTAGGTAGTTAGTTCGGTAGGTAGCTAGGTAGTTATTTCAGCTAGTAAAGTCAGCTGACTAGCTGGGCAGCTATCTAGTTAAGTCAGCTAGTTTAGTCAGCTCACTAGCCAGTTGTTTTGCTAGATAGCTAGGTAGTTAAGTCAGTTGGCAAGCCAGCAAGATACATAGGTAGCTAGCTATTTAAGTCAGCTGGTTAGTCACCCATCTAGCTAGTGTTGTCTGCTAGTTAAGTCAGCTGGCTAGCCAACTGGCTACTAGTTATGTCAACTAGTTGAGTCAGCTGGCTAGTCAGCTGGCTACCTCTTTAAGTCAGCTAGTTAATTCAATTGGCTAGCCAACTCTCTAGCTAGGTAGCTAGCTAGTTACATCAGCTGGCTAGTTTAAGCCAGGTAGCTAAGTCAGTTGGCGAGCCAATTGGCTAGGTAGGTAGCTAGGTAATTTTGTCAGCTGGTGAGCCGGCTGGCTAGCTAGTTAATTCAGTGAGTTAAGTGAGCAGGCTAGTCAGCTGATTAGCTAGGTGGCTAGCTAGTTAAGCCAGATGGATAGCTGGATGGCTATCTAGGTAAGTCAGCTAGTTAAGTAAGCTTGTTTGTCAACAGGCTGGCTAGGTGGAGTGCAAGTTAAGCTGGCTGGTTAGCAGGCTAGTCAGGTAGGTTGCCCACTATTTAAGCCAGTTGGCTAGTTGGCTGACCAGCGGGGTGGCTGGCTAGTTAATCCAGCTGTCTGTCCAACCGTCCAGCCAGCCAGATGGCTATTTAAGCTGGCTGGCTAGCCACCTGATCAGCCCACTAGCTAGCTAGCTGGCTGGCTAGCCAGCTAGCCAGTCAAGTATCTAGCTATTTATGTCAGCTGGCTAATCATGTAGACAAACAGTTAAGTAGTGCGTTAAGTCAACTGGCTAGCCAGATATCCAGCAAAGTAGCTAGTCAGCTAGTTAAGTCAGCTAACTAGCCAGCTAGCTAGTTAAATCAGCTAGCAACTCAGCTAACTATTCAGTTAACTAGTAAAGTCAACAAGCTAGCGAGTTAGATAGCTTATTTACTAGCTATTTATGTCAGCTATATAGCCAGCTAGATAGTCAGCTAGCTAGTTAAGTCAGCAAGCAAATCAGCTATTTACTTAGTTAACTAGTCAGCTAGCAACTCAGCTATCTGGTCAGATAAATAGTGGACTCACTCGCTTTCCAACAGGTCAGCTAATTAGTCAACTCACTCGCCTGCAAACTGGTCAGCAAACTAGTCATCTCACAAGCCAGCCAAAAAGTCAACTGAATTGTCAACTCACTCACAAGCCAATAGTTAGGTCAGCTAACTATTTGGCTTTCTCGCCTGCTGACTAGTTAAATCAGCTCACCTATTAGCTCGCTCGCTGGCCAACTAGTTTAGGCAGTTCACTGGTTGGATCATTTGCCAGCTGACTAGTTAACTCTTGTGACCATTCGGCTCACTCACTAGCCGACTAAAGTCAGCTGACCAGTCAGTTCAGTAGCCGCCTGACTAGTTAAGTCAGGTGACCAGTTGGCTCAATCGCAGACTGAATAGTTAAGTCAGCTAACCATTCAGCTCACTCACCGGCCGACTAGTTAAGTCAGCTCACCTGTGGCTCACCCACCTGCTGAAAAGTTAAGTAAGCTAAACAGTCAGCTGAATAGCAGGCCAACCATTTAAATCAGATAACCATCAGCCGACTAGTTGGCCAACTGGTCAGCTGACAAGTTAAGTCAGCTAACTTGTGGGCTGATTAGTTAGGTCAACTAAATAGTCAGCCAAACTAATCAGCTGACAAGTTAGGTGAGTAAAATAGTCAGCCAACTAGTTAACCGAGATAACTTGTGGGCCAACTCATCAGTCAACTAATTAATCCAGCTAACTAGTCGGCTGACTAGACGGCTGACATGTTAAGCCAGCTAACATGTCAACCAAGTAGTCAACCAATGTGTTAAACCAGATAAGTTGTCATCTGCATCATCCGCCAACAAGTTAAGTCACCTAGGTAACTCATAACCCAACTAATTAAGACAGCTATTTAACTCGTTTACCAAATAGTTAAAACAGTTAGCTAACAAGTTAACCAACTCGTTAAGTCAGCTAGCTATCACGTTATCCAACTAGTTAAGTCAGCTAGGTAAGTAAGCTAGCTAATTAGCTACCTAACTAAGCTAGCTAAGACAGTTAACTCAATATTTAGCTAACTACTTAAGTCAGCTACTTAAGCCTGATAGCTAAATAGCTTGCTAACTAGTTAAGTCAGCTAGTTATTCAGCTAGCTAAATAGTTAGCTAACTAATTCACGTAGTTAATTCAGCTAGCTAACTAGCTAAGTCAGCCAGTTAAGTCAGTTAGCTAAATAGTTAAGTCAGCTAGCTAAGTCAGCTAGTTAAGTCAGTTAACTAATTTAGTCAATTGTTTAAGACAGCTAGCTAGGTAGTTAGCTAATGTGTTAAGTCAGCAGGTTGAGTCAAGTAGTTAGTTAACTAACAGGTTAAGTCAGCTGATTGAGTTAGCAGGCTAGCTAGTTAGCAAACGGCTTGAGTCAGTTCTTTGAGAAGACTAGCTAGCTAGTTAGTTAACCAGTTAATAAGCTGGATTAGTCACCTAGATAGCTAGTTAGCTAATGAGTTAAGTCAGCTGGTTGAGTCAACTAGCTAGCTCATTAGATAATGAGTTAAATCAGATGATTAAGTCAGGTAGCTAGAATGTTAGATGACAATTAAGCTAACTATGTAGCTATCTGGTTAAGTTCGCTAGCTAGCTATGCAGCTAACTATTTAAGTCAGCTTGTTAGCTAGGTAGCTACGTAGTTAGCTAATTTCTGAAGTCAGATGGTTAGCTAGGTAGCTAATTCTTTAAGTCAGCTGGCTAGCTAGTTAGATAGCTTGTTAATTCAGCTAGTTGTCAACTGGCTAGCCAGCTGGCTAGCTTGGTAGTGAGCCAATTAAGTCAGTTGGCTAACCAGCTGGCTAGCTGTTTAATTCAGCTAGTTAAGAGAGCTGGCAAGCCAACTGGCAATGTAGGTAGCTAGCTAGTTAATTCAGCTAGATAGCTTCCTGGCTAGCTGGTGATGTCAGTGATTCAAATCAGCTGTGTAGTCAACTAATTAGAAGGTTAAGTAAGCTAGTTTTGTCAGCTGTATAGCCAGCAGGCTAGGTAAGTAGCTGGCAAGATTAGTCAGCTTGCTAGACAGCAGGCTAGCTGTTCAAGTCAGCTAGTTAAATCAGCAAGCTTGCCTGCTGGTTAGTTATGTAGCTAGCTTGTTAAGTGAGATGGCTAGCCAGTTAGCTAGCTACAGTCAACTAGGTAAGTCAGCTCGCTAGCCACATGGCTAGATAGGTAGCCAGGTATTTAGGGCAGCTGTCTAGCCTGCTTACTTGCTGATAAAGTCAGTTAGGTCAGCTGGCTATCCAGGTGGCTAGAGAGCTAGAGAGCTAGTTTAGTCAGCATCCAGTGAGCTGGATAACTGATTAAGCCAGCTAGTTTAGTCACCTGGCTGGCTAGTTGCCTAGCTCATTAATCAACTAGTGAAGTCAATTGACTAACCAGCTGGCTAGCTAGTTAAGTCGCCTCATTAAGTCAGTTCACTAGAAAGCTTACTAACTAGTAATAAAGCTAGTTAACTCAGATGGCTGGACAGCTGGCTAGCTAGTTATTTCAGCTAGTTAAGTCAACTGGCTAGCTAGGTAGCTAGCTATTTAAGTCAGCTAGTTGTGTCAGCTACATAGCTAGTTAAGTGAGCTAGTTAAGTAGGTTAGCTAGCTAGTTATTTCAGCTAGTAAATTCAGCTTGCTAGCTGGGTAGCTAGCAAGTTACGTCAGCTAGTTAAGTCAGCTGGTTAGCTAGTTAAGTAAGCTAGTTAAGTCAGCTGGCTAGCCAACTGCCTAGCTGGGTATCTAGCTAGTTAACTCAGCTGGCTAGCCAGGTGGCTAGCTAGTTAAGTCACCTAGTTAAGTCAGTTCGCTAGTCAGATGGTTAGGTGGGTAGCTAGGTATTTAAGTCAGCTGGCAAGCCAGAAGGATATGTAGGTAGCTAGCTAGCTAAGTCTGCTTGTTTGCCACCTGGCTAGCTAGTGATGTCAGCTAGTTAAGTCAGTTAGCTAGCCAGCTTGCTAACTAGTTATGTCACCTAGTTGAGTATGCTGGCTAGCCAGCTGCCTAGCTGGTTAAGTCAGCTAGTCAATTCAAGTGGCTAACCAATTGGCTAGCTAGGTAGCTCAGCTGTTAATTCAGCTGGCTAGCCAGTTGAATAAATGGTTAAGTCAGCAAGTTAAGTCAGCTGGCTAGCTACCTGGC
>NW_007257307.1:472605-474592 GCF_000164805.1 Carlito syrichta | reverse complement strand
AATGCTGCGATAAACATACGTGTGCAGGTATCTTTTTTATAGAGTGATTTGTGTCTTCAGGGTATATCCCAGTAGGGGGATTGCAGGGTCATATGGAAGGTCAATTTTTAGAGCTTTTAGGAATCGCCACACTGCTTTCCACAGAGGTTGCACTAGTTTACACTCCCACCAGCAGTGTAGAAGTGTTCCCTTTTCACCACACCCTCTCCAGCAGCTGTTATTTTTTGAGTTGTTGATAATTGCCATTCTGACTGGAGTTAGGTGGTATCTCAGTGTGGTTTTGATTTGCATCTCCCTGATGATTAGTGAGGTTGAGCATTTCTTCATGTGTTTGTTGGCTGCTCGAATGTCTTCTTTTGTGAAGTGTGTGTTCATGTCTTTTGCCCATTTTATAATGGAGTTGTTTTTTTTCTTCTTTTCAGTACGTTTCAGTTCCTTGTAGATCCAGGATGTTAAGCCTTTGTCAGACCTAGAGTTGGCAAATACTTTTTCCCAGTCTGTAGGCTGTCTCCCTGCTCTCTTGATGGTTTCTTTGGCTTTGCAGAAGCTTGTCAGTTTAATAAGGTCCCATTTGTCTATCTTCTCTCTTAAGTCCTGTGGGTTTCGGGTTTTGTACAGGAATTGGATGCCAGTTCCGATTTCCATGAGAGTATTTCCTTCCTTTTCTAAGGTTCTTATGGTTTGAGGTTTTACATTTAGGTCTCTGATCCATTTGGAGTTAACCTTTGTGCATGGGGATAGATAGGGGTCCTGTTTCAATCTTCTGCATGTGGTCAGCCAATTTTCCCAGCACCATTTACTGAATAGGTTCTCTTCTCCCCACTGGTAGGTGGTGGGGGCTTTGTCGAAGATGAGTTGGTTGAGGAATTGAGGTTTTGCTTCTGGAATCTCAATTCTGTTCCATTGATCTATATACCTGTTCCTGTACCAATACCAAGCTGTTTTGATGATTGTAGCTTTATAGTAAAGTTTGAAGTCTGGTATTGTGATACCACCTGCTTTGTTTTTTTTGCTGAGGATTGTTCTGGCTATTCTTGGACGTTTGTGTTTCCATATGAATTCCTGTGTTGTTTTTTCTAGGTCTGAGAAGAATGTTGTTGGTAATTTAATGGGTATTGCATTGAATTTGTAGATTGCCTTAGGTAAGATGGACATCTTCACAATGTTGATTCTTCCGATCCATGAGCATGGGATATTTTTCCACTTGTTCGTGTCAGCTTGATTTCTTTGAGCAGTGTTTTGTAATTTTCATTATAAAGGTCTTTCACGTCTCTGGTTAGGAAGATGCCAAGGTATTTCATTTTTTGTGTGGCTATTGTGAATGGAATTGTGTTTTTTATTTGGGTTTCTGTTTGTTTATTATTGGTGTAGAGAAATGCGATTGTCTTTTGTACATTTATTTTGTATCCTGAGACTTTGCCAAAGGCCTTTATCAATGTAAGGAGGCCTTTGACAGATTCTCTTGGGTTTTCGAGGTATACCATCATATCATCTGCATAGAGAGATAACTTGATGCCTCTTTTCCTATTTGAATACCTCTGATTGCCTCTTCTTCTCTGATTGCTCTAGCCAGGACTTCCAATACTATGTTGAACAGGAGGGGAGAGAGTGGGCATCCTTGTCTAGTTTCAGTTTTCAGGGGAATTGGTTCCAATTTTTGTCCATTTAGGAGTATGCTGTTTTGCCCACTTTTTAAAGAGGCTGTTTGTTTTTTCCTTTTGGCGCATTTGAGTTCCTTGTAGATCCTAGATGTTAGGCCTTTGTCAGATATACAGTTGGCAAATATTTTTTCCCATTCTGTGGGCTATCTCCCTGCTCTCTCAATGGTTTCTTTTGCTTTGCAGAAGATCATTAGTTTGATTAGGTCCCACTTGTCTGATATCTTAAGGTATTGGCCTTCTGGATAGGAATTAGTTGCTAGTTCCAGTTTCTATAAGGGTGTCTCCTGCTTTTTCTAAGATTCTTTTTTTTTTTTTTTTTTTTTTTT
>NW_007257307.1:465583-472100 GCF_000164805.1 Carlito syrichta | reverse complement strand
AGTCTGGAAGTGTAATACCTCCTGCTTTGTTTCTTTTGCTAAGGATTGTTTTGGCTATTCGTGGTCGCTTATGTTTCCATATGAATTTCTGTATTTTCACTTCCAGGTCTGAGAAGAATGATGTTGGTAACTTAATGGGTATTGCATTGAATCTGTAGATTTCCTTTGGTAGGATGAACATTTTAACAATGTTGGTTCTTCCTATCCATGAGCATGGAATATTTTTCCATTTGTTTGTGTCTTCTTGGATTACTTTGAGCAGTGTTTTGTAGTTCTGATTGTAAAGGTCTTTCACTTCTCTGGTTAGGAAAGGGCATGAAATTTGGAAAGAAGTTGTTTACTTAGCTTTTCCCCTTTTAATTCTTAAATTAAAAATAGATTTTATGCTACTTTAAAGACATTTTCATAGGCAATTGCACTTTGTTTTCATGGAGTTTAATGAGGCTTTTTTTTTTTTTTTTAGTTTGCTTTAGAAAGGCTTTAAGGTAGCTGAATGGGTTTTCCCAGTGTGAGAAAAGTTGTCATGTAAATTTAGAAAAAAAAAAGATATCCTCGTATTAAAATTTACTTAGAATATCTCCTGAACCTGCCTCATTAGAATTTGAAAGTACATGCCAGTTGTATCGTGAGCTGCTGTAAACTTTGATAAATAGGCCTCAAACCTAATTTTCAAGGCAATATGCCATGCTTTTACTGTCATCTTGAAATACATGAGAGTGATAATAATTTAGTTTTGTGTTCCTATTTAATAATATACACAGTTAAATGTGACCTGTAGATATTGTGAAACTTAACAAAAATATAATCTGTAAAAACACTCTCTAGGTATGCCAGTACTCTCTAAGTCATAAAACTTAGAGCCAAAGTAGTCCAATCAAGGACATTAGACCATATCATGAAATGTGGAAGAACTATTAGCAAATTGTAGTCATGTTTATACTTCTCTCTTCAATGATAATCATGTTTTTCAAATGAAATCTCCTAATTTTCCAGCCATTACCTATTGGGAAGAGAAATATTTTTAAATTTCACAAATGCATATGAAAATTACCAAACTTCTTCCTTTTATTCAATATTTCCATGAAGATGTCATTGACAGAAAAGCACAACGTTTTACATGGTTATCTTTAACAAGGGAAATGACAAAGAGGTTCTTTAAGTAATTAATTAGCTAATTATTTGTTTATAGCAGCAGTCCCCAACCTTTTTGTCATCAAGGACTGTTTCTGTGGAAGATAATTTTTCCATGGACCCAGAGTTGGAGGTATGGTTTCAAGATGATTCAAGCACATGATAGTTACTGTGTACTTTATTTCTATTATTATTGCGTTGTAATATAAAATGAAATAAGTATACAACTCACCATTAAAAAGAGGTGTGGACAGAAGTGGTAAATAAAATAATGGGCGGGCTGCATGCAGACTAAAATAAGTGTTGGATTCTGACTTAAAGCCTGCCACTAGATACAGCTATACAATTGAAGTACATCAATTCGCTTGCCACTCACTGATAGGGTTTTGATATGAATCTGCAAGCAACTAATTTATTTATTTTTTGAGTTGGTATCTCACTCTTATCACCCAGGCTGGAGTGCAGCGGCATACTCCTGGCCACCACAGCCTCAACCTGCTGGGCTCAGGCAATCCTTCTGCCTCAGCCTTCCAAGTAGCTGAAAATACAGGCATGTACCACCATGCCCGGCTAGTTTTTAGAAAAATTTATTGTAGAGGTCTTTCCAGGTTACCCAGGCTGGTCTTGAACCTATAGGCTCAGGCAATCCCCTCACCTCAACCTCCCAAAGTACTGGAATTATTTATAGGCGTGAGCCACCGTGCCCGGCCAAGCAACTAATTTATGATAGTCTCTGCAGTCAAACCTCGCTGCTAATGTTAATCTGTATTAGCAGCTGCTCTCCAGCTTCACTGCTTCAGCTCCACCTCACGTCATTAGGCATTAGATTCTCATAAGGAGCGTGCAATCTGGATACCTTGCATGCAGAGTTCACAATAGGGTTCCTTCTCTTATGAGAATCTAATGCCCCTGCTGATCTGACAGGAGGCAGAGCTCTGGGTTAATGCCAGCAATGGGGAGCGACTGACTGTAAATACAGATGAAACTTAGCTGGCAGGCCCACCACTCACCTCCTGCTGTGTGGTCTGGTTTCAGACAGGCCATGCACTGCTATTGGTCCATGGCCTTAGGGTTGGGGACTCTTGGTATATAATCATCATAATTAATACGAATAATACATAGACCTCTTAGGATTATTAGTACTATATCTTAAATGAATGTTTGAAAGGGAAAATAACTTAGTCATTGGTAAAAGGGTAGGCATAAAGTAATGTGTTTAGCTGTCCTGGGAGAAGACTGAAGCCTTTGTTTCTATAAAAATCCAATAAGGTTCAAACAAAAATATCACTTTGAACATGGTTTACTGGAGTAAAAATTTTGACAAAGAGGCACTTGAAAACCTCAGGCAACCTAAATCTCCAGAAAGTTAAACACAATTCTACCTCAAAAAACTTCTTTCTACTTAGAACACATGGGAATTCTGGGATAAGTCAGCTCACCTACCCAGAGGCCAAAATAAAGGAGCACAGAGAGAAAGGAAGCCGCAGAGAAGGAAGCAGAAGGAAAAGAAACTTGGGGAGAGCCCTAACTCACTCTTGTCTCCTGGAAGACAGCTAGTGAGGGCTGGGAAGAGAATATCACAGTCCAGGGCCTACAGGAAGTGCCAGGTACTGTAGCAGGCATTGCACAAGCTTGACCCACCCTTGCAAGTAGGTGATTTTATATCATGACAGAAACTGAAAGCCAGCATCTCTCAGGTCTGGGGAACTGGATTTGAACCCAGAGCCGTCTATTACTTCTACCATACTATGCATACTGCCTCTTGAACAGAATCAAATTTACAAAGGAAACAAGTCTAAACCAACTCACAGGGAATAGAGACACGCCAATAGTCTTGTATTACTGGCACAAGAAAAGTGAACTTAGCACAAGGCATAAATCCTGCAAAATGAACAGCAAGTAAGCTAAATATTTAACAATTGTTCATGCTATAAAAGAGAAAATAAATAACTCTCTGTATCTATCTTGCGGCACTCTTGACACGTAAGATGTTGGCACATTTTTATTTGAAGACTCAGAATGAAAGCTCTTTCATTTGCTAGTTTGGTGTACAATCCATTAAATGACCTTGTACTTCATTTTTGCTTCAACTAGAATGCCTGGACTGCTTAAAATGATCGGTTCTCAGTTAAGAAGGCCAACCAGCCATCTAACAAGTATGTGTTGCGTGTCTGCTGTGTCAAATTGTAATTACAGTAGTGTAGAAGTCTGAAGAAGCTGTGGGAAAACTTTTATGCAGAGGGAGGAGCAAGGGCGATGGCTTGATGTAGGAACAAACTTGGTTAGTTAGGAGACTGTAGGGGAAAGGCTGGGGTAGAATAAGTGATGGGGGAGTGATGAAGGATACATTTTGGAGAAGTAGTCAGAGGAACTTCTAGTTTCAGCCAAGGTGGAGGAAAACCATTTAAAGCCTGTCTCCCTCTGGTGACAACTAAATATTTCTGGCCCAAATACAAAAAGTAGCTACCTACAAATTCTGAAAAGTGAACCAAAGCAGGCCAATTATGAAAGAGAGTCAGCGCTTGGAAAAGCAACCCATGGGGGAATGATGCTACTTTTTTTTCTATTCTCTTAATCTTTGGCCAAAGGGTAGGCCACACTGGTGGCGCTGCACATCTGTGGTGACATGAGCAGCTAAAACTGTGAGAACCAGTAAAAGAGTCTTCTGTGGGCCATAGGGCATGAAGGATGGGGATGGAAGAGAGTGTGGGAAAATCCCAAAGAGGAGAGAATTGGAAAAGGAGATCCTCTAATTCTGTGTTTGAACTTCCACCAGTCCTGAGCTCCCATCTGAGCTTGCATGCACAGGAAGGACCAAAGAAGCATAGAAAATGCTTCAAAAATGAAACAGATTGGAAATGAAACTGAGATGAGTCAGAGCCTAAGTGGATTGTCTGAATCAATCAATCCATCAATCATCAATCAAACATCTTCAGAAAATTCTAGCAGGACCCAGAGCCTGTGCCACACAGTACCCAATACTACTTACGTAGGAAGAACCAGAGAATGTGGCCAATTACCAAGGAAAAAGGCAATCAAGAGATGCCAACCTCAGGGTAACCCAGATGGTAGAATTTTCAGGTATAAAAATAGCTATTACGGTTATGTTTTGTGAGATGAAGATAAACACACTTGGAATAAATGGAAAGGTAGACGTTCTCAGCAGAAAAACAGAAATTATAAAAAAGAATCACATGGAAATGTTATAACTGAATGCAATATCTGAAATACACACAAACTAGATGGGCAACAGAAGACTTGAAGTGACGAGGGAAGAATCAACAAACTTGAAGATGCCTTGATAAATATCCAGTTCTAATCATGGCTTTAGAATCTTCAAGATAGCCAAGGCTTTGCAAAGCAAAATGTGTCTAACTATAATAAACTACAAGGAGTCTTAATAAAATACGAATCCAAGTGTGTGTACGTGGCTCCCGCAGATACACAGGAGGAAGCTTCTGCTGATTGTCCATGACATTGAGTAAGGACTTAGCATCCTTTCAGGTCCAACCATGATGATTATGAGGATTTTTCTGGTTTGGTTTGGCATTGTATAGTTTCTCTGTGGCTTACAATGTCCGACAATGTCTGATGTGATATATCATTGACAAAGTGTGTTTTGACTGTGTATGTGTGTGTGTGTGTGTGTGTGTGTGTGTGTGTGTTTTGGGGTTTTGTTGTTGTTGTTGTTTTTTGAGTCAAGGTCTCACTCTGTCACCCAGGCTGGAGTGCAGTAGCACAATCATGGCTCACCATAGCCTCAAACTTCTGAACTCAGGTGATCCTCTGGCCTTCGCCTCCCAAGTAGGTAGGACCACACGCACACATGCACCACCACGCCCAGCTAATGATTTTATTTTACTTTTGCAGAGACAAGATCTCACTATGTTAGCCAGACTGGTCTTGAACTCCTTGGCTCAAGTAATTCTCCCATCTTGACCTCCCAAAGTGCTAGAATTACAGGCATGAGCCACCACACCTGGCCATGCATTGACAAAGTTTTCTGGCTGGGTATGTTAAGTTGTACAACTGCAGCAAAAGCAATTTTGATCCATAGCAGAGTTGTCACTAGATGATTGCCAAATTCATCCTGAGAGTTGGTAGTTGGTAATTGGTTCTTCTCAACTCTTTGACTTAGCTTTTGCAATAGAACCTTTTTCCAAATGTGATATTATCATAGGGATGTCATACAAAAACTGACCTATTATGTAGGCACAGTGCAAGCTTTTCAATGTTATAGCAGAAAAAAATGCCATGTTTAATATTGCCTTAGGAATCTGGTATGGTAGAACATTAGGATGAGTTTGGAGAAAAACTGAGGTGGTATTATGTTTAGAGAAATGACTTCCGGCTTAAGAAAGAGAATTTCAAGGCTTTAAAATTCTTCTCAATGTTATTATTCTTCAACGGTGGTATATGCTTTTTGTAATGGTGATGATAATTCTGGGTTTAAGAGTTTAACAAGTATTTTCATTAATTACCATAAGGCAAGAAGTACAATTATATCCATTTTATGAACGAGGAGGTGAGATACAAAAAAGTTCAATAACTTGAATATGGCAGACCTAGTAGATGGCAGGACCAAATTTAAATCAGGATCAATTTGATTGCTGGTTTCAAATTCCTGGGCTCAAGCAATCCTCCCGCCTCAGCCTCCCAAAGTACTGGGATTACAGGTATGAGCCACTGGACCTGGCCTGATTGCTAAGCCTGGGCCATTAACTATTGTGTTATATATGTTACTTTCTATAAAAGCGTAACGAGATTTTTTTCATTTTCTTTAAAGAGCATCATCTTCAAACAGGAATGGGCAGAACAAATGGGGATGTAAGCAACAGAGCTTTTCTCAGGCTCCCTTATACATTAAAATTTACTGAGGACCTCAGAAAGCTTTTATTATGTACCACATTAGAACTTTGAACTGAGACATTATCTGATGCATATTTATTATTTTTAAAATAAAAAGTTCATCACATGTTAAGATAAATAACATTTTAGTGGAAGTAACCATATTTTCCAAAACAAAAATTTTAATAATAAGGGTGGTTTTTAAAAATTTTTTTTTTTAATTTCTGTAATGCTTGGCTTAATAGAAAACAGCTGGATTTTCATATGTGCGTCTACATTTGATCTGTTGTGATATGTTGTTTTGGTTGTAGTATATGAAGAAATAAGCTTCATACAGACATATAGTTAGAAAAGGGAGGTATTTTAAGAGCATTTTCAGATAACTATAGATATTCTTATTTGATACTACCAAACTGTTTACATTTTATTTTATTTATTTATTTATTTACTTATTTATTTACTTATTTATTTTTTGAGTTGGAGTCTCACTCTGTTGCCCAGACTGGAGTGCAGTGGCCGCTCCCAGCCATTGCAGCCT
>NW_007257307.1:447395-465449 GCF_000164805.1 Carlito syrichta | reverse complement strand
TGGGCTCCAGCGATCTTCCGCCTCAGCATTCCAAGTAGCTGGAACTACAGGTGCACGCTACCACGCCCGGCTAATTTTTTATTTATTGTAGAGATGAGGTCTCGCCAAGTTGCCTGGGCGGGTCTCGAACCTGCAGGCTCACGCAATCTACTCACCTTGGCCTCCCAAAGTGCTGGGATTACAGGCTGAGCCACCGAGCCCGGATTATGTTTTATTTTTTTAAAGGTAAGATTTGACATGGAATTGGAAACCCTCAATTAACATTTTATACACTGTTTAATTCAAACTTATTGGTTTATCATATTCTTTGATGAGATCTTTTATCCACGCATAATTGTGTGATATCATCCATGGGTCATTTGGAAAATACTGGTTCATTGAGTTCTGCAGAGCTTCCCAATGTTAACATGTTTCATTCCCAATGCAAAACAAAACCAAAAAAACCCTCCCATTTGTTAATATCACCACTGAGCTCACCAGAATAGTCTTTAAATATTGGGAAGCTTTTTTTGAGTACATGGGAGCAGACTTAGGAATTTTTAAATATTAATTTTTGCTTAAAAGCTTCACTTTTTTTTTTTTTTACTGGTAACAAATATTGTTAGTTTTCCTGAAAGGGACTCAAGGTCCCACAGGGATTGTGGACCACACTTTGAGGATCACTGGTATAAGAGGTTTGACTGGAGAGAAACAAATAAGAGAACATTTACTACAAGGCCCAAACATATTAATTTTCAGGGAGCTGAAGGAACTTGAAAATGAGGTCTCAGAATCACTAGCAGTAATCCCTGATAAATGAAGAAAAACGGGAGAGAGTTCAGACACACAGAAATAAGAAAAGATTGCCTTAGCTCTCCAGAGGGATGGATTCTGGGTAATGAAGGGTAGTATGTTTAACACTGATTCCCAGAAACAGACTTTAATATACTCAGTAGCAGGTAGATGAAGAACTTTAGAAAATAATTCAGTGATTACCAGAAGTCAATGAGGGCTATGTAGGTTACCTCAAAGTTCACTTTTCCTTTACGATCGTCTAGCACAATCCTTTACATGATGTACATACTAAAATGTTTGAATAACTATATAAAACAGTTGGATAATAATTTGTATAGTGTGTTGCTTATACAAACTGCACAAATGTCATTTGAATACAAACTATACAGTACCCATGGTGTACAAAACATGTTAGGCAAAAGGCAGGTCTGAGAGGCACATATGAGAAAAACTCAAAGAATTTACTGTGGCAACAGAAACCTGAGAATATTTTCAACTGTCATGAGAGAGGGTAGCATTGCATTATGGGAAGAACATAGGACAAGAAATATAGAACATCTAACTGATGTGGAACGTTAATTCATTATCAACTGAATCAATGATCTTGGGTAGGTTCTTTTACGTCTATCCCTATGTTCTATCTCTGCAAAATTAACAAGGCTAGATAGATAAGATCATCTCTAAGACCCCTGACAAGGATGAAGATGTACTCTCTCACTCCCAGTAGCATAACTAGAACTTATGAATGGAATTTTGCAGAGACCAAGTTTGCCTCACAATGAGTAACTTTCTATCTCTGTGCTGTCTTCTACTATAGCCGCTAGCACGTGTGGCTATGGAGCACTTGAAATGTGACTAGTCCACTTAGAGCAAATCTACTTTGAGTGGACAATTTTGAAGATGTAGTATGAAAAAAAATCGAAGGCAAAATAGCTTGTCAATAGTTTTTTATATTGATGACATGTTGAAATGATGGCATTTTAAACATGTTAGGTTTAATTAATACAGTTTAAAATTTATTTCACCTGATTCCTTTTACTTCTGAAATACATGGCCACTGGAAAATTTAAAATTACATACATGGCTTGCATTATATTTCTGTTGGATAGGGCAATTCTAGCTAATAGAGTTTCTAACAAAAGAGTAGTAACTTGAAGATGAACCATATTTTTTAATTTTCCCTTTTTTGGTAACCAAGCAGACAGTGGGTCACAGTTCTGACAAGAGGACCTCACAAAAGACTTCATTTGGTATACATTTTTATTCTTAATCTGTGCTGGATGAATGTGAGGTTCCACCAGCACTGCTTCCAGATTTGTCCTTGGGGAGGGGGAGGACGACAAAGAGGGGTACTGGTTGTGGGGGGCTTTCTTTCCTCCCTTCTTTATTCAGGCAGAGAACTGATCACTATATGGTAATTGAATAAATGAATGCAGATGCAAAATATATGTGTGTGTTTCAGGCAAAGTAGATAATGGTTTAACGTTCAGGCTTTGGACCAGCCAGACCACCAGTTTCTCAGTGCCACCGCTTACTAGCTCTGTGACCCCTGTGCCTCAGTTTCTTCATCCACACAATGTGGGGCTTGTGTGTACAATTTTTGGTACAATATAGTATATTTCCCTAGAAACATGGCTTGTTACTAAACAGATTTGGCAATCCTATTGCATAAATCACATATTGCAAGACAAAACTGCATACAACAACAAAAAGCTCTTTTTAAAATCTCTCGCCTGTAAACAA
Organism: Carlito syrichta; assembly: GCF_000164805.1. NCBI lineage: Eukaryota > Metazoa > Chordata > Mammalia > Primates > Tarsiidae > Carlito > Carlito syrichta. The sequence continues at coordinate 462,932 of NW_007257307.1, read as the reverse complement.
ATTGTTAGACACGTTCTCACTTCCTTGCCTTCTGTCACCACCTGTGCAGCAGGTTCCTGAAGCAATTTCACAGGGCTTATGTTTAAAGCCCATTTGTACACTGCCCGGTCACCCTTAGCAACCTGATCTTTTGGAAGGAGAATGATTTACGGAGAGCTAGAAACCTCATATTCAATAAGAACCTGTTAGGTGCAAAGTGATCCAAGGTGCCTTTCCGTCCAAACATGCCCCTCGACACCTGGCAGCGCGTATGGGGAAGTGTTGATCCCATTGACCTGCCACCTGACTCTCAGGATTCTAAAACTTAGGGCTGGATGGTGAGTAGAAGTGACTTCTGTAACCAGCACTACTTCACATCTTATTATTCTCCTCTGGTCAGTTCTCTCCTGTTCCCCAGGACTTCACTGCCCTGCCTAATCCATCTCTCCTATCTTCTCTACGTTCTCAGAACCTACCCTTGCCTTCCACTGGACGGAGAAAACTAAGGCCGTCAAACTGCTGGGATTGTTTTACCATCCTGTCTTCTCTCTCTGTTATCAACCAAGCCTCTAAACTCCCTCAACCTGCCTGCTTCTCATTTTAGAGAAAAAAATAATTCCCTTCTTGTTGAAAACTAACTTTTCTACTGTACTCTTATTCCTTTCTTTCCCAGGACAAAAATCATGTTTTATTGGATTATCTCTTTTCTTTTCTTGTTTTCAACATTTTACTGCCTTTTGGATAATTTCTTGGAGTCTAAAAAAATTCTTAAATCCCTTCACTTAAAAAAAATAAAGGAAGAAATAAAGGGAAGCCTTCTCTATCTCGTATTCTATTTAGTTATCACTCTTTTGAAAATCAAACTCAAAAACAAAAATCTGCCATTGTCTCTGCTTCATGCCCTCTCATTCACTCATTTTTCTATTTATGCTATTTACTATTTTAATTTAGTTACAAGTGCACGCTCAGAATCACATATGTACAGTAATATATCAATTTGGAAATATTCTCTAGTTCCTCAAATTATCAATCACATGCAAAGGTAGAATACACAAATCTTCGAATATTTAGGGATTCAGAAACTTTATCTCCCTTGCAGCCTTTCTTGGAAAGATATGGGAGAATCTGTTCACCCAAGAGGAAGGTATGGCATCTGGGAAGCAGGATGGAGAACAACAAAAGGAAGTCCTAGGTTACGTAGCAGGCCTAGAGAAAAATCGGTCGTGATTGAAGCAGGACCATGGAGTCCACAGAGAGAAAGGTTGCCAGGGAAAACATTGTGAAACCATCGTGCTTGAATGCCTGCAAAAGGTTATTGACAGATAAGTGACAGAAGTGGTGGGACACTTTGGAAAAAAAGTGACTGCTACATTGAAAATCAAACAGGTGAAACGATGAGGATCATTATCAGTTCTAGAAAAAACGAAGCACAGGACCAAACTGGATGTATGAAAGCTAAAAGTCCTTGTCCCCCACAATGGGGAATTAATAACTAATACCAGAAACCTAAACTTGATCAATCAAGAGATAGATCCATAATATTTACCTAAAAATATGAAGACAAATATCAGGAAAAACAAGAGTAGTTAAGAATGGATTCGAGAGATTGTCTCTAGAGGGTAAGGCGGAGCACAAAGGGGGTAGAAGTAAGAATGTGTTCTTTTTCATTATAAATATTTTAGTTATTATTTGAGTTTTAAAATTACATCAAAAGAAGACTTAAAAAATGTGGAACTTCTACATGATGGAATATAACACAGCCATAAAGAAGGACAAAATTATGAACTTTGCAGCAACTTCAATGGCTTAGGGTCCATAATACTGAGTGACCTGTCACAGAAACAAACAACTGAGTACCACATGTTCTCACTTATAAGCGGACTTTGAACAATTATTATAATACTATAAGAAAGGGATAGGCAATAGTGGGAAACTGCCAGGGGAGGGAGGGGGGCACACCTCATCAACAAGGATATCTGCATAATGACCATTTGTATACCTAACCCTGAATTGTACCCCACATTTTTAAAATAAAAAAATAAAATTATGTGCCTATGTTATTTTAATTAAAATAATTAAAAATTAGGTATAAGATTTTGATGTTCGTGCTCTCCTCTGTCTTCCCTTCATGGACACCAACAGTCTGCCTAGGTAACTTCTTCAGTTCATGATATTAACTGTCATCAGTACTTCATACTGATATCTGGCTGCCCCCAAAGTCCCTGCTTCCCCTGTTGCCCCCCTAAAGTGGATACTGACTTTACCTTTATGTTTCAGACAACTCAAGATTTGGTTGGGGTGGGTGATAGAGTAGGCGTAGAGCTTGTTCCTCCTTGTCACTTCCAAATTATTCACCCCCTCCTGTCATAAAGAAAATTGTATCTCCTCTGAAGTTAATATCATTAGACTTCACAATCCAGCACTCTATGTTGTAGTTTCCTGGTTATCTGCTCCTCTTCACAGATGACTATAGTATCCACTCACTGTTTTCCTCCTCACCTCTTAATCCTGTGATTCCTAGTTGATTATCTATCCAACACACTGGACCCATAGTTCTCTGACCCGGTCATTTTCAATGATCTTTGTATTTCCTCCACCTCAACCACCAGCTCCCATTGTCATAGTCATTGTCTTTGTGTGCAGATGACTTGACTGCCTATGTAGAAAAGCTGAAAAAATCAACAACAAAAAAATCTCCTGAAACTAATAAGAGACTATAGCAAATTCACAGAATAAAGGTTTACATACAAAGTCAATTGCTTTCTTATATACCAGCAATAAACAAATAGAATTTGAAATTTGATCGTGCCATTTTCAGTTATCAAAGTCATTCAAACCTCTGTTTTTGAGCACCTACTTCCACAACTGTGGTCAGTGATTCAAATTTATATTATGTAGACAGCATTGATATTATCACATGGAAACACTCCTATCCCCTACCACAGAATCTATTAGCCTATCAGAATCAGTACCTGTGCTCTGTGACTTTCTTCTTGTTACAATCAAAGGAAAGCTCTTGCTCATTTCAAGGACCAATCTCTTCATATTGGCCTCACTTCTGTCTCTTCTAGTGGTTTTAAACCTTTTTAATGCAATCATCTCTTTTGTTAGCAATTCTTCACTTTATACTTGATCATACCCATTGCCATACAAACAAGCTCAGATACTTCTATCATGTCAACTCCCAAATCCTTAGCATAGCATACAAAAACTTCTATTGTCTGGCTGCTGTTTATCTTTTCATTTTCATCTTCCTGTATCCTACTTTTCACTCCCCTGGACAACTTGCTATTTGCCAAATGGTTGTTCTGTCACATGTGTCTAGTCCTTTGATTATATTCAGTGTGCAAAAAGCAGGAAAATATTGCCATAACCAGGAGAAAAATACAACCGATAACCCTTTGATGATAAAAACACTCAGCAAACTAGAAATAGAAAGGAACGTCCTCAAATTGGTAATGAACATCTGCAAAAAACAAAACAAAACAACAGCAAAAATACAGCTAGCATCATACTTAATGGTGAGAAACTAGAAACCTTTCCACTAAGATCAGAAACAAGACAAGGATGAGCTCTTTCACCACTCCTTTTCAACATCATTCTAGAAGTCTTAGCTAATGCAATACCATAAGAAAAGGGAATAAAAGTTATATAGATTGGGAAGGAAGAAATAAAACTATCCTTGTTTGCAGATGACTTGACTGTTTATGTAGAAAAGCTGAAAAATTTGACAACAAAAAAAGTCTACTGGAACTAATAAGAGACTATAGCAAATTTGCAGGATAAAGGTTAACATACAAAGTCAATTGCTTTCCTATATACCAGCAATAAACAAGTGGAATTTGAAATTAAAAGTGTCATATAATTTACAATAGCATTTCTGAAAAATAAAATACATAGGTATAAATCTAAAAAAATATGAACAAGATCTATCTGGAAAACAACAAAACTCTTATGAAAGAAATCAAAGAACTACATAAATGGAGAGATATTTTATGTTCATGAAGAGGAAGACTCAATATTGTAAAGATTCTCATTCTTTCCAACTTGGTCCATAGAGTCAATGAAATCCCAATAAAAATATTGGGATTTTGTAAATATTGACAAATTGATTCTAAGGTTAGATATGAAACATCACAAGACCCAGAATAGCCGACACAAAATTAAAGGAAGAGAAAAAAATTTGGAAGACTGGCACTACCTGACTTCAACACTTACTATAAACGTACAGTAACCAAGACACTGGGTTATTGGTGTAAAAACAGACAAATAGATCAGTGGGACATGATAGAAAACCCAGAAATGTACCCACATATAGTCAACTAATCTTTGATAAGGGAACGAAAACAATGAAATAGAGAAATGACAATCTATTCAACAAATGGTGCTAGAACTACTGGACAGCCATGTGCAAAAAATGAATCTAGACACATACCTTACATTCCTCACAAAAATTAACTTAAAATGAACTATAGAATTGAATATAAAATGCAAAGCTATAAAACTCCTAGAAGAGAACACGGAAAAAATCTAAATGACCTTTGATATGGAAGTGACTTTTGAGATACAACATCAAAAATGCAATTCATGAAATAAATAATTGATAAGCTAGACTTCATTAAAATTAAAAACTTCTGCTATGCAAAATACACTGTCAAAAGAATGTGAAAACAAGTTACAGTTTGGGAGAAAACGTCTTCAAAAGACATACCTGATAAAAGGTTTTTTTCCCAAAAGATACAAAGAATAACTGAAATTCAACAATAAGAAAATGAACAGCCCAATTAAAAATGGGCACAAGATCTATCTAAACAGACACCTCACCAAAGAAGGTATACAGATGGCAAATAGGCATATGAAAAGACATTCAACAGCATATGTTATGGAAAATTGAAAATTAAAACATCAATGAGATACCACTATACACTTATTAGAATGGCAAAAAAATCAAACACTGACAACACCAAATGCCAAGGAGCATATGGAGCCAAAGGAGCTCTCATTCTTTGATAGTGTAAATGCAAAAATGGTACAGCCACTTTGAAAGACAATGTGATAGGTTCTTGTAAAACTAAACATATTCTTACCTTGCAATCCAGAAATAAAATTCCTTGGTATTTATTTATATTTTCAGAGCTATATGGACACTTTTCATTCAATTTTTCTGTGAACCAAAAACTACTCTAAAAAACAAAGTCAATCATTGAAAAAAATCAATCAATAAAAACAGACCCAGAAACAGGCTCCACTCATCAATACCTTTACACTGGTAATTCAGCATGAGTTTTGAAGGGGACAAACATTCAAAGCTTAGCAAACACCTTATAGAGAAACAAAGAATGACAGCAGATTTCTTGTTATAAACCATGTAGGCTGAATGACAATGGCATGATATAATTTAAAAAATGAAAGGGGGAAAAAAGGGTCAACCTAACAAACTAAATTCAGAGAAATTACCTTTCAAATATGCAGGGGAATGAAGACTGTTTCAGAACAAAGAAAATTGAAAAAAAAAAATCCATTACCAGCAAACCTACAGAAGAAACATGATATCATATTTGAATCTATATAAAGGAATAAAGAACACCAGAAATAGTAAGACTATAGGTAAATATAAATTATTTTTTTCTTATTTTTTTAGCCTTCTTAAATTTAGTTGTATTAGGCAAGATTTTTTCAGATAAACAGATGTAGATAGATAGATAGATGATAGCTAGCTAGCTAGATATTTGTTTTAAAGAATTGGTTCCTATAATTGTAGAGGCTTGTTAAGTCCAAAATCTGCAGGGGGTAGGCTGGCAGGCTAGAGGTTTGAGGGTGAGTTGCAATTTTAGTCCAAAGGTAAAAACTGGAGTCCCAGGAGAGCCAGTGGTGTAGTTCTAGTCCAAGTCTGAAGGCCTGAGAACCAGAAGGGTTGATGACATAAATTTCAGTTCAAGGGTAGAAGATCATTATTCCAACTTGAAAACAGTCAGACAAAGATTGAATTCCCCTTACTTCCTCCCTGCTTAATTCTATTCAGGCCTCCAACAAATTGCACGAGGCCTACTCACATTGGGAAGGTTAATATGCTATACTCAGTTTATCTATTCAAATATTAATCTCATCCAGAAACACCCTCATAAGACCACAGAGCATAATGTTTTACTAAACAACTAAGGCCCTCATGGCCCAGTCAAGTTGACATGTACATTTTACTATCACAGGCAGTATGCTAACTGAATTCCTTCTTGTAGGGAAAGTCAGTCTTTGTTCTATTAAGGTCTTCAGTTGACTGGATAAGGCACACCCACATTATGGTAGATGATCTGCTTACTCAAAGTCCACTGACTTAAATGTTTATCTCATCCAAAAAGCACCTTCACAGAAACATCTAGAATAGTGTTTGAGCAAATATCTGAGCGCTGTGGCCCAGCCAACTTGACAAGAAAAATAAACCATCACAAAACTGACTATTTAAAATTATAGTAATAACAATGTACCATAGGTTTATAATAGGTTTAGAATTAAAATGTATGACAAGTAACAGTACAAAGGATGGGAGGAAGGAAATGGAAGTATGCTGTAAGGTTCTTATATTCTACTTGAAGTGATATAAAATTATTTGTAGGTAGACAATAATTTATTAAAGATATATATTTGCAAACCTTAGAGCAGCCATGCCAAAACCATACAAAATGAAAAGATGTAACTATCAAGCCATTAGTGAAAATAAATACTATCATTAAAAAAAAAAACAAACTCAATCCAAAAGAAAGCAGAGATGGGGAAAAGGAATAAGGAACAGACAGAGCAAATAGAAAACAAACACAAGCCGGGCTTGGTGGCTCAGCCTGTAATCCTGCGCCTTTGGGAGGCTGAGGTGAGTGGATTGCCTGAGCCCGCGGGTTCAAGACCCGCCCGGGCAGCGAGACCTCATCTCTACAATAAATTAAAAAAATCAGCCGGGCATGGTAGCGCATGCCTGTAATTCCGGCTACTTGGAAGGCTGAGGCGGAAGGATCACCGGAGTCCAGCAGGTCGAGGCTGCGGTGACCGGGAGCGGCCACTGCACTCTAGTCTGGACAATAGAGTGAGACTCCAACTCAAAAAAAAAAAAAAAAAGAAAACAAACACAGTAAGGTAGATTTAAATCCAACCATATCAATAATTCATTAAATGTAAATGGTTCAGATGCTCCAATTTAAATGCAGAGATTGTCAGGTTGGATCAAAAGAGCCTATACTCAACTATGCACTGGCTATGACGAATATTTCATATGAAGACACAGGTTAAATGGGATAATATATATCATGCTACTACTAATCAAAAGAAAGCCTGAGTGACTATATTAATATTAGACAATGTAAACTTAAGAACAAAGAATATTACACAGGTTAAAGAAAGACATTTCCTAATGATAAAGGCGTGAACTCATCAAGAAGCCATATTTTAATTGTGGATGCATCTGATAACAGAGCTTCAAATATATGAAACAAAAACTAAAGAACTGAAAGGACTAAGAGACACATCTACACTTACACATGGAGATTGTGTTTGTAACTATGAAGTAAATCATGATTAGGCGAAATTAATTTAATATCAATTAATTTTGAATGGGTATTTCATTCACATCTTTAAAATCAGAAAGATATATTGTGAAGCCTTACTCCCTTGCCACACATTTCCTTAGCCAAATCTTATTGGTGGTAACCACTGTTACCCCTTTTTATATACTGTCTAAAGATATTTTAAATATATATAAACATGTTTACTCTCTTTTTTTTTGTTTGTTTGAGTTGGAGTCTCACTCTGTCGCCCAGACTGGAGTGCAGTGGCTGCTCCCGGCCACCACATCCTTGACCTGCTGGGCTCCGGCGATCCTTCCGCCTCAGCCTTCCAAGTAGCCGGAATTACAGGCATGCGCTACCACGCCCGGCTGATTTTTTGATTTATTGTAGAGATGAGGTCTCGCTGCCCAGGCGGGTCTCGAACCCGCGGGCTCAGGCAGTCCACTCACCTCAGCCTCCCAAAGGCGCGGGATTACAGGCTGAGCCACCGAGCCTGGCGTTTACTCTCTTTTAAAAATTCAAATGGTAGCACGCTATACACATGTCAGAACTCCATTTCATTTTACCACTTAATGTTGTGATTCCATTATTGGTATATAAAACGAGATTAAGTAAGCTTTAGGGCTTGATACTTTCTGCATATCTCTGAGTATTCTTCTTTTGTAGGCAATTTTACATGCTATGGCTTGAGATTTTTCAACAGAGTCTCAAGCCCCTAGGGAGACTGCATTATTATTATTTTTTATTAAGATGTAATTCACATACCATAACATTCACTTTTTAAAAATATACACTTCCATGATTTCTACTATACCCCAGAAGTAGTGCAATCATCACCACTTTCTAATGCCAGAGTGTTTTCATCACCTGTATTCCTTGGCAGTCACTCCCCCTCTCCATTTCCCTCATTGCCTGAAACCAGTAATATACTGTAAGTCTCTATAGGTTTGTTTATTCTGGACATTTCATCTAAATGAAACCATACAATACATAGCCTTTTGCGTCTAGCTTCTTTCACTTAGAATAATATTTCCAGTGCCATCCGTGTTGTATGATTCCATTCCTTTTTGTGGCTAAATAATATTTCGTTTTGTGGCTATACCACATTTTGTTTGTATTTTAAACATCCTTGTTAACAATGTATAATTGAATTAATACAGGACCAGGTGACACTATTTGGTACACGTTAAGATGTAAGCCTTTTTTAGAATTCAAAAAGGTCTATTTTCTTTCTTTCTTTTTTTTTTTGAGTCTGAGTCTCACTCTGTTGCCCAGGCTGGAGTGCAGAGGCATGCTCACAGCCACCGAAGCCTCGACCTGCTAGGCTCAGGTGAGCCTTCTGCCTCAGCCTTCCAAGTAGCTGAACTACAGGCACATGCCACCATGCCTGGCTAATTTTTTAAATTATTATTTATTTATTGTAGAGACAAGATCTCACCAAGTTGTCCAGGCTGGTCTCAAACCAGTGGGCTCAGGCAATCCTCTTGCCTCCACCTCCCCAAATGCTAAGATTACAGGAGTGAGCCACTGTGCCCGGCTTCAAAAGGTCTATTTTCAATATACTTTACTTTAATGCTTTTTATAGTAATATTTAGATGTGAGTTAAGCACATTTAGGAGAATCAAAAAACCTTGCCGCGGGCTTCTGGGAAAGATGGTAGCTTATGTATAAGTTTCTGAAGCTTTTCTCAGAACTGAAAGTGGCCAAGAGACATTAAAACAACAAAAAACAAAATACCCCAACTAATTTGTTTTGAAACCAGGGAATGGTGCCAACCACACTCCACAAAATTCAAAGAATTCCAATTGGGTATGGTGCAATAAGACCAAACAGAAGAGACAGAGAAGACAGGATACCCTTAATTTAAAGAGATAATGGTTAGGAGTGAAGATGAGGAGAGATGTGTCTGTAAGAGTGTGATGCACAGCTTACAGCAAAAAAAAAAAAAAAAGTAAGTTGGGAATTTTCCTTATAACTTAGGGCTTTACATCAAGGCAGAGAAGGACTTTTTACCAAACAGGAATAGTGTCAGTGCTCACTTTCCCATCAAGAGAATAAGAGAATGCTCCAGACAGGTAGAGCAAACTCGACATGGAAGTCAAAGAACAGAGACGAATTTCCTCATCCTCACCTATTATTCCCAGACAGGTCTGGCCTCCAAACTTGAGATTTCTTTTGAAACGGCTATGAGAAAACACACATGACCAGCCCTCTAGTTGGATTTAAGAGGAAGTTTTCAGTGATACCCAGGATCAGTGAGGAGACTCAGGAGAATCCATGTACACACTTTGGGGGTATATTTTCAGTCTGGTGTTTACCTCCATATTTCTAACTAATACGTTAATACTCTATTTTTAAATTTGGGGGGTTAGATTGATTTCCTATTTTGGTAGATGCTGCTTAGCACACATCTCCCAACCCCCAATTCTCATCTCTCTTCAAGCCTGGTATAGTTCTATCACAGTTTTTGGTTAAGCCACTGTTAAGTATTTCCATCACTAGTCTACACAGATAGCATCTGCTTTGTCCAGGAGAATACCTGAATGTTGTCTTTCTTATTCAATTTTCTGCTTTTCCTGTATTTAGTAATTGCCCGATTTATTTTCATTTGTTCATTTCCTTATACTTTGTACCCTTCACTACTTTTTTTTCCTTCTTTCAGTACAATGCTTCACATGGTCAAATCTGGCAGGAACTGAGTCATTACATTTATTTCCCTGAAGACACTCCTTTGGTCTTCACTGGTCACTCTCTGGGTCTTCTTTAGTCATCCTGGGCCTTTCCTTTGCTTTTCTTTGGGATCAAATTCCCTATTCCCTGGCTCTCTCTCTTCTTTCTTTCTTTTTTTTGAGTTGGAGTCTCACTCTGTTGCCCAGGCTGGAGTGCAGTGGCACGCTCATGGCTCCCCAGCGTCGACCGGCAGGGCTCAGGTGATCCTTCCGCTTCAGTCTTCCAGGTAGCCAGAACTACAGGCACATGCTACCATGCCTGACTAATTTTTTGATTTATTGTAGAGACGAGGTCTCACCAAAAGTTACATGGGCTGGTCTCGAACCCATGGGCTAAGGCAATCCGCTTGCCTTGGCCTCCCAAAGTGCTGGGATTACAGGCTTGAGCCACTGCACCTGATCTCTTCTTCTTTCTTAATGTAATCCCTATTTTTTTAGTGATGTTTATAATTTGGGAGCTCCCTGAGAAAAAGCATAGGAGAAGTGATTTTTTTTGAAGTTTCGCGTGTCTAAAAATATGTTTTTTATCTAGTCTTATACCCGTTAAGAGTTTTAGTTAGGTATTCACTTCTAAGTGACAACTCATTTACCCTCAGAATCTGGAAGACTTGTTCAATTTGTCTTCCTTAAATCTATTTGGAAAATACTTAAATAGCAAATATTAGGTACCAGACACTGTTCTAAGCACTGTGTGAATATGAATTTGGCTAATCCTCATAACAACACCATGAGGTAAGTACCATAATTAATGACATCTTCCCATGAGGAATTGACTGTATGAGACCACACTGCTTGTAGAGAGTAGAGTCAGAATCCAAATCCTGACAGCCAGGTTATAACATTCACTTGACATTGCTCCCTCTGATGTAACTACTGTAAAGTCAAATAGCATTTGGATTTCTGTTGTTTTTATGGGACCTGTTTTTTTTCTCTGGAAGCTTTTAGGATCTTCTGTTTATTTTTGCTGTTCTAAACTTTTGTGATCATGTGTCCTAGTGGGATCATTTAAAATTCATAATGTGTAATAGTAGACCCTTTAAATTTATTGTTTCAGCCAGGCACAGTGACTCATGCCTGTAATCCCAGCACTTTGGGTGGTGGAGGCAAGAGGATTGCCCAAGTCCAGGGGTTTGAGACCAGCCTGGGCAACTTGGTGAGATCTCATCTCTATGATAAATAAAAACATCAGCTGAGTGTAGTGGTGTGCCCCTGTGATTCCAGCTACTTGGAAGGCTGCTTGGAAGTGGAAGGATCGCCTGAGCCCAACAGGTTGAGGCTGCAGAGGCTATGAGCGTGCCACTGCACTACAGCCTGGGCAACAGAGTGAAACGCTGACTTAAAAAAAAAAAGTATTGTTTTATGACCTTTAAAATCCTGGGAATTAAGTGTGTGTTTAAAATAATTTTCCTCCCACCATTTTCTCTGTTCTCCTTCTCTGGAACTCCTCGTCTAGATTGATACCTCTTTTTTTTTTTTTTTAATCAGAGCTATTGGCATTTATCAACACTCAGATATCCCTACTCACATAGGCTTTGTCAGAGACTGGATTGATGCTTTAATTGCAAAAAATCCTTTCTCTCCCTGTTCTATTTTCTGGGGAAAATATTTTGATTTTATCTTCTAATCCTTCCATTGCTTTTTTTTTTTTTGAGCCAGGTCTTACTTTGTTACCCAGTGCAGTGGCACTATCATGGCTTATCATAGCCTCTGGGGCTCAGGCAATCCTTCCACCTCAGCTTCCTGTGTAGCTGGGACTACAAGCACACACCAATATGCCTGGCTAATTTTTTTTTTGCAGAGACAAGGTCTCACTATTTGCCCAGGCTGGTCTCCAACTCCTGGACTCAAGCAATCCTCTTTCCTTGGTCTCACTAAGTGCTGGGATTACAGGCGTGAGCCATCACATGCAAACAAGTCTTGTAGTTATATTTTCATTTTTAGAGTCTCTTTCTTGTTCTCTGAATTTTTCGTATATGACTTTCTGCTGTTGATTTATAGGCACAATATATTCTTATCATTCTCCTCTTATCTCTGAGGGGAGTAATTATAGTTTTTTATTTTTATTTTTTTAATTTATTTTTTGAGTTGGAGTCTCACTCTGTTGCCCAGACTGGAGTGCAGTGACCGCAGCCTCGACCTGCTGGGCTCCGGCGACCCTTCCGCCTCAGCCTTCCAAGTAGCCGGAACTACCACGCCCGGCTGATTTTTTTTTTTTATTTATTGTAGAGATGAGGTCTCGCTGCCCAGGCGGGTCTCGAACCTGCGGGCTCAGGCAATCCACCCACCTCAGCCTCCCAAAGGCGCGGGATTATAGGCTGAGCCACCGAGCCCGGCTACGTTTTTTAAATCTCAAGATTTCTCTTGCATTTTCACCCTTTTTCTGATGTTTCTTTTTTACAGTTTGCTTGCTTGAATCACTATTTTTCTATTAGTGGAAACGTGTGGAGATGCTTGGTTGTCCATTCATATTGCAAAGCAAGAGATCCCAAGTCCCATGGCTCTGTTTTCATTTTTATGTCCCCTTTTATTATACAGGACAACTCCACTTTTTGCATCTTTTCAGGATTTGGCAGAGTTAAAGGACTTTCTTCTCCTCCATATCTCTCACTGCAAGCACTTAAATTTCACTTTTTACTGCTCTGATAAGGAGTTAACCATTTTTCCATCTTCTTATTTTCGTGGTTTTCAAGTATCTCCAGCATGCCTTCACATTGGAATTTGTGTCTCTGTTCTCATTTTCTTTGTTGTTGGGAGGAGAGTTCTGAGAGGAAAAGTGTGAGGAAGTACCTTGCCATTTTAAGTGAAAGTCATGACTCCTTCTTCTCGAAACCCCTCCTCTCTTGGCTTCTGTGACTCCACAGTCTTTCAGTTCCCCCCTCACCTCGTTCTTCTCTACAACATGTCGAATTTTGGGGTCCCTCAGGCTGTAGTGTTTGGCTCCCTGCTTGTCTCCCTCTCTATATTTTTCCAAGGTGCTCTAGTTCATTCACATGATGTTAAATACTTTCCGCATCCTGATGACTCCCAACTGTATATTTTCATCCCCTGCAGAGTCTCCATCTTGTCTGTTTTCTCACATGATCTCCAACTTAACAGGCCCAAAACTGAACTCTTGATTTTCAGCCCTAACCCCGTTTTTCCTCTAGTTTTTCACAGTTCAGTGAATAGCAGCTATCTACCCAGTTACTCAGGCCAAACGTCTAGAATTTTTTCTCCTTGTGTAACAATCCCTTCCTCATCACATTTAATCTGATCCGTTTAATTCAAGATTTGAATTCCAAAATATAACTTTAATCTTTCTGCCTTAATCCAAACTACTATGATTTCTCATTTGCATTATGACATAGTTTCTTAACAGTCCCTGGTTCTACTTTTTTCTTTCCACCCCGTTCTGCAGATAGCAGCTCTAGTGAACTTGAAGCATCAATCAGACCGTGTCATTCCTTTTCCCTGAAAGTGCTGGTAACTCCTCATAGCATTTCCAAGAACATTCAGGCTTGTGTAAGACTGAGTGACCTGGTTTTTGCTTACCTCTTTTACTTTATCTGCTGAAGAGTGATTAGGGTGGAGGGAAACAACAGTGTTTCTGGCTTCAGGGCTTTTGACCATGCTGGTATTTTTACCTCATTTACTCTTACACACTTTCTCCCCATGGATTGGTCATGTTCATACTTTAAATATTATCTTAAATGTCACTTCTTAAGAGGTCTAGGGTCTAGTGAATCACCCAAACAAAAAAGTTTCCCACATAGTACTCTCTCTTATAAGATTCCTTCTTTTCCGTCAATAAATGTCCCCAATTCATATCAGATATTTGTTTGCTTACTTGTTTAAAGTTTTTTTCCCATTAGAAGATGAAACTATAAGCTAGTCCTAAGATTTTTTTTCTTTTTCATCATTATCCTTCTAGTGTCTGCCATGTGGGGAACCTCAATATATATATAATGTATAGTAATATAGTTATATGTCAATACTATATATATATAGTATATTGTATGCATACAATATACTTATTATGTATACCATATAATATATAATAGAACTGTATATTATATTGTAGGGTATATGATATATAGTATATATAATAAATATATTTATTAATATAGTATATATAATAAATATATTAATATAGAACAATATATTTATTAATATGTTAATATATAACAACTATATTTGTTAATATTAATAAATATAATATATTTATTAATACATATATTTATTATATATGCTATATATCATATACTAGATGATACTATACTATATATTATATCGTATAGTAAATATATTTATTATATATACTATATATCGTATACTATACGATATAATATATAGTTTTATTATATATGTAATAAATATATTTATATGTACTATATATTATACTAGATAACATATATGCTATATACTGTTATAAATGTTATATAGTGTGTATAAAATAATAAATATAATTATTTATGTGTATACACACACACATATATACATTAATATAAACTTAAAAATATATGCCATAATGTATACACATTTTAAGAAAGGAAAAAACTGCATTAAAATTGTAATACTCAATATGTACTGATAACCAAGATGACTACAAGTCATGTTTGGCTTCTGCAATTACAAGAGGGGCTCAAAGTGGTTCCTGTCAGCATCCAGACACTTCTGATTATGGGGAACTACTGCAGGCCTCCCAGATCTTCCCTTGTGTACATCACACACAGTACCATGCGTCCCACTCAAACTTATCATGAGTGTATGCAATTGTTAGGCATATTGGACATTCTGTTGCACACTCACGCCTCCATTGTCATTGTACTGCCACAATTCCAAATTCCACTTCAAAATGGTCGTGGGTTCCTCAAACAACAGGCATGCTTCCGCCATTTTCTTTAATGGTCCTGCTGTCACATGGTGACCCTAGCAGTCACCTGATGAGTGTCATACTATACATTGCTACCATAATTCAATTCAACTTCGAAAAGTAATATGTGGATAGCATCTCTTAAGATGTGTACACATTTTTTTCGTACCTCGGCATATAAAATTTATGTTAAATATATATTCAATTAGATGAATTATCTTAAAAATAAGTAAACAGCAATAAAAAAAGAAAAACAAAAACGGGATATATGAAAAAATTCTGCCACATGAAATGAGAGGATTATTATAATATTTTAAAACCAGGCCGGGCTCAGTGGCTCAGCCTGTAATCCCAGCACTTTGGGAGGCTGAGGCGAGTGGATTGCCTGAGCCCATGGGTTGGAGACCAGCCTGGGCAACTTGGCGAG
>NW_007257307.1:402068-447375 GCF_000164805.1 Carlito syrichta | reverse complement strand
CCCACTACTTGGAAGGCTGAGGCGGAAGGATCGCTGGAGACCAGCAGGTCGATGCTGGGGTGGCCGTGAGTGTACCATTGCACTCCAGCCTGGGTGATGGAGTGAGACTCCAACTCAAAAGAAAAGAGAAAGATGGAAAACCAGAGGATGAGCACGCACCAGGAAGGACAATTAAATTTTGGGTAGGATTTGCTTGGCAACTTTAGGGTACTTAAATAAATTGTGATTTCTCTGAACAACAGATAAAAGATGTTATGGTAAGACAGCAGAATGCAAAGAGAAGGAAATGCAAGACTAAAATGTAAAGGAACAAATAAGATCATAAGAAGCAAGAAAAAGCAGAATCACCACTGTAGAGAATCAAACCAGTTAAGTGAAAAATCAGTTTAAGAAGCTCTTTAAGAACACAGAGGGAAAGGACAAGGAGATCAGAGAATCAGAAGGAATGTAGTAGATAAGGGAGAAAATAATAATGGTGTAATGTGGATAATTGATCAAAAGAATAATGCAAATATTCATGAGCATGGCACAAAATTAATGACAAAATTAATGGCAAACTTAACAACACCTAGAGATATCTTGGTGACTTTCTTGACTTTAAAGTTTTTTGTAGTTATTCATTCTTGGCTTAGAAAATTCTTATTCCTTACTGGAATGGAAGCTTGATGAGGGCAGGGACTTTGTCTCTGTTATTTCCCACTATGCTCTCTATACCTGGTACACAGTAAGTACTCAATACATATATATATACCAAGTTAATAGTGAAAAATTCAGCTCAGTTTGTCTCAAAACCTTTTTCTAACTTCCTCAGAATTCACTTGTGCCTGCTTACACACACTTTAAAAATGATTATTATATTTGGTTGATTTTAAACTTCCATTCTGTAAACTTGGATTGCAGAAAGGCAGTGGAAAAATGTCTACACATATTTATGACCCAATAATTTGACACCCAGCCAATTTGCCATTCACAAAACAATATTATGTTATTTTTTGGATATTTGAGGATTCAAGATGTATACTCTACCCTATACCTATCTGGAAAAAGTAACTCCAGTCAATTGAAAGTTTAAATATTAATAAATAAAAACTCCTGAATGGAGAAATGATAGTGTTCAAGGACTGGTGATGATAATGAGCTTTGAAACCATTAGATTTAGAACGGGACACATAAAACTGTGATAAATATGGTTACACAATAAATTGCAAAAATCACCTTATCGAAGAAGATTCACTGTGCAAAAAGTGATACACACTATTAACATATATATACTATTAACATCAACAATAATATACTGAGATAAAAGTCCCCAGTGTTACCACCCCTAACTGGCTAGACGACAGATAAAAGGGGAGAGATGGGGAATGTATTTCATAGCAGACGTTGAAAGACCCTATTCATTTGGGATACATATTGAGAACATAGAAGAGAAGCATGAACGTAAGTAGGATTTAAAAAAGATAACTACTGGGAGACTTTGTCTCTACAATAACCGCCCCCCCAAAAAATTAGCTGGGCATGGTAGTGTGCACCTGTAGTTCCCGCTACCTGGAAGGCTGAGGTGGAAGGATCGCTAGGGCAACATGGCAAGACCTCATCCCTACAGAAAATTGAAAAATTAGGTGGGTGTGATGGTGTGCACCTATAGTCTCAGCTATTTGGGAGGCTAAGGTGGAAGGAGCGCTTGAGCCCAGGAGGTCAAGGCCATGGTGAGCCATCCTGCCACTGCCCTCCAGCCTGGGCAAGAGTGAGATTTTGACTCTAAATAAATAAATAAATAAAAATAAAGATAACTATGAGTAGGTAGTAATTCCAAATTATTTTTTGGGGAAAATATATCAGAGAAACAGATAAAAGTCAGAAAATGGTAAGTAAAACATTTACAAACAGAACAGCATTGCAGAAAGAAGACCAAGTGTATGTTACTTAAAAAAAAAATGGAATAAAATCACCTATTAAAGAAAAAAGTATCAGATTGGGTCAAAAAACAAAATCCAATAGGATGCCATATAGACGAGACATCTAAAATGAGGTGGCAAAGAAAGTTTAATCAGTATTTATTGATATAGTAAATCAGTGGATCAAATTATTGAGTGCCTGCCATGTACTACTCTAGCTGCTGGGTTAAAAATGTAAAAAATAGCAAAACACGTCATGCAAATACAGACAAAAATAAAGCAGGAGTCCTAATTTAAACACGTGAGTGCTTTGAGTTCTTACAAAAACCAACAAATAAGACAAAGAGGATTACTATTTTATTGTTGATATGTACAAATAAATACCTAACCATAGTAAACTTGTATACACTGAACAACATAAGGACAAAATACAGAATTCAAATCAATTTGAATTGTATAAAGAAAAAGCTCTGAGTTGGGGGAACATTAGCATACTGATTTGAGTCCTTAGCTAACCAAAGAGATAAAAGTTAACATGATTATAGAGAAATTGAGTAATATAATTAGAGATATAACAAATTTTATTTACCCCCAAATCCCTGTTTTTTTGATGTTCTTGAAACACTAAATGACATAATTTTAAAATTAAAAAATGGCACTGGAATATAATTTTAATATAATATGTAATATAATTTTATATAATGTACAGATTATAATATAATTGTATGTCATTTAGATAATATACAATATGATACAATTGTGATAATATAATTTGTATACATATATATGAAGGTATTTGTACAGACAAAAATAAGACATGATACAGACTGCTGTATTAATAATGTTTTTGTCTGGGTGGTGGTATTTCTAATTATCAACATTTTCCTTTTCTTTACATGTGTTTTCTAACATTTCTACAATGCAGATGTATTGCTTATATAACTAAAAAATGTAAAGGGACTAGCCAATCTATGCTAAATGGAGCATTATTAAAAGAGAGATGGACCGTCATAAGAGAGAGGTGATTAGTAGGAAGAAGGAAGTGTGCACAGAGGGGAAAAAAAATACTTCAGTGTGTTTTGGGACGTTTTATTAAACTACAAGATTTGAGAGAAATCCAAGAAAAATACATTATTAGTTCACATATGGATAAAGAAGTCAAGGCAGTACAAAGCTAGAATGAAAACTCTCATCACGGGCAGAATGTGTTACCAAGCAGAGTGTACCGCAAAGTAAAGAACAGAAAGAGAAATAGATCTCAGAGGAATATGGATATTAAAATTAATGCTAACCCTGGAAGGATTATGTTACTTTGCTGTTGATTTTGGAAAGTGAGGCAAATT
Organism: Carlito syrichta; assembly: GCF_000164805.1. Taxonomy (NCBI): domain Eukaryota; kingdom Metazoa; phylum Chordata; class Mammalia; order Primates; family Tarsiidae; genus Carlito; species Carlito syrichta. The sequence continues at coordinate 444,134 of NW_007257307.1, read as the reverse complement.
TCAAGTCTCTTGAAACGATAAAAAACACTGTGGTATGTTTTTTAAAAACTCCGTGAAAATGGCATGCTTGAATTAGAATTCAAGGTCTGCTGCTTAATCAGCTTGTAACTTGATTACTTAAAGGTTTCTGACCCTCAGTTATCTCATCTATAAAATGGGATAATATGCTTTGAGTAATTTTCTACTGAATTATTCAAAGACAGCATGTATATATATATGAGGGGGGAGCAAAAAAAGAAAAAAACCCAAAAAACTCGGAATTATTTTTTGGAGGGCAAGTCCCGTGTAGTAAAGGCTTCACCTGCTCGGTAAGTGTTCCAGGAACCCATCTGCATCAGTGTACCAGCTAGTGTTGTTGTGAGAGGCTGCATTCTGGAAGAAATGTCCCGAGTTGTGGCAAGCAGGTGATTGGTTCTTCTATCATGACAGCATGCCTGTCCACACAGCACTGAGTATTCAGCAATTTTTGCCCCAAAAATGACCCTGTGCCTCATTCTCCCTGATCTTGCCCCAAGTGACTCTCTTTTGTTTCCCCAGATGAAAAAAGTCCTCAAAAGGAAACATTTTGCTGATGTGGAAGAGGTGAAACGAAAGATGGCAGAAGCACTAAAAGGCATCACAATTGACGAGTTCAAAAACCGTTTTGAACAGTGGAAAAAGCATCCTGAGAGGTGCATAGCATGAAAGGTGACTGAAGTTTAAAGTTTAAAGTAAGAATAAATACATACTTTTTGATAAATACATATGTGTGTACATATGTATGGATATACACATATACGAGTAGCATCCAGCTTAAGTGAATCCTAAGTAGGTTAAGAAAAGGCTTTGAAGGAAATAAATCCAGATCTTGAAGATTGAATTTGCTGATTAATTTATGTATTGAGTACTTATAACTTACCAGGTACAGGAGACATAGAGGAAAGCAATAGAAACAGCCTTTGTGCTCATGAAGCTTACAATCCAGGGAGTAAGAATTTTCCAGGCAAGACCAAGAGTAGTGGCTCATGCCTGTAATCACTTTGAGGACTAAGGAGGGAGAATCACTTGAGCCCAGGAGTTTGAGACTTACCTGGATAACATAGTGTGATCTCATCTCTACAAAAAATTTAAAAGTTAGGTGGACATGGTGGCATGCATTTGTAGTCCTAGCTACTTAGGAGGTCAAGGTTATGATTGCACCACTGCACTCCAGCCTGGGGAAAAGAGTGAGCCCTGTCTTTAAAAAAAAAAAAAAAGAATTTTCTTGGCAAAGAAGCTGTCTTTCTGAGCTAGAAAATAGTGAAAACAGGACTATATCAGATACAGCAAATATTGTACAAAAATTATAAAAACCAAGTCCCAAATCTGTCTTAATTATTCACTAAAGCCTTTAAATCTCTAACTTAGCATGGCAGTTTATATGCAGAAAAATGTATTCATTCAACAATGGGAATCTTCTATAAACTCTATACTCTGAGATATCAGGGATATCGTAAGACTGTGCATTTTTTCTTTAAGAAAATTGTAGTTTATAGAACACTTAAAACATGTACAGCGATGTCTACAACATAGTATAAAATATTAGAGAAGAGGTTACACTGAAGACAGAGAGATTATGTTAGAAGCGGACCCTGAACATTTACCATAATACTATAAGAAAGGGATTGGCAGTAGTGGGACACTGTCAGGGGAGGAGGATGCGTAGCATCAATAAGGGTACCCAATCTCAAACTAGGCAAAGTGGGGACCCAAGGATGGCCCAAACTTTACCTGTACAATGACCACTTATCTACCTAACCCTGAATTGTACTCCACATCTTTAAAATTGAAAAAAAGGAAAAAACACAACAAAACAAAGAAAGATTATGTTCGGCAGAAGAGCATCAGGGGAATTTCAGACAGGAGAGATTGACACTCGAATTGGACCTTGCAGGAAAGCTAGAATCTGGACATACTCATCTCTGGGTAGGAGGAACGTGACAAAGCAGGCTCCTGAGATATGAGAAAGGATGTAAAAAGGTCAGAGAAGAAAAACAAGTTCTAAACAATCCGATAATCGGGTTTGACTAGATCAATAATAATCAGCATCTTTTTTTTTTCTTGGTCTACATTATTTTAGAGATTATTGCTTGGAATGACGATGTAGGTATATGGAATTGAGGAGATGATAGGAAGTTAGTAAAAATCAAGTTCTTAAGTATTTATTTCTGACTATCTGCCTACCATCAGTATTTCTCAAAACAAGTGGGACATTAGGACACATGTGCTGAGTAAGATGTTCATGAGAATGTCAGGGAGCCCGTTTGTCAACCTTAATTGACAACTGATGTGTAAAAGACGGTAGAATAATTCTCAGAACTAACAGGAAGATGTTGCCATTTAATGCCAGAAGAGGAAGAACTAATATATGCAAAGGCCTGTAGAAATGAGGACTATGGGCAAAATAATCCCTTTTTGTTTCAAGAAAATGTAAAGTAGTGCCCCAGGGATCGTTGGCAAATATTATCATCTTTGAAAGCTACTGCTTAACACAAATTCCGGGAAGCGCAAGGCTTCTGGGTAATGTGAATCACAAGGAAAGAATGCCCCGTTTTGTGGCTGGGAGTTTTTCATGGAACACTGGTTGATCTTGGTAAAGAAGGACAGGGGTCAGGGGTAGTTTGGAAGAATTTTCAGCCTGTTTCTCTAGTGGCCGCTACATAGGGCCCTGACTTTGGTTTGCTTTGTTTTTGGCCCGTCTGATGAGAATGCTTCATGAGAACACCTGACAGAGGGAGCCACTCACATCTCCAGGGACACAGGTCTTTCTTTCTCCCTAACTTATAGAACTATAAGTATAAGAATTTTGCTTAGGACATAGTCTGACAGGGCTCTCTACTCATTCTTTTAGATGAGTATTTATTAAACATTGATTGCACACATGGTTCTTGCCTTTGAGAATTCTTATTTAGTGAATATATATACAGAGAGTGCCAAAAAAGTATACACATTTTAAGAAAGGACAAAACAGTATTGAAATTATAATAATAAGATAAATGCAAATCACATTTAACTTCTGTACTTACAAGAGGTGCTCTAGGTGGTTACCATCAGTGTCCAGACACTTCTGATTACAGCAAATATCACTTAACATCTCTTAAAGTGTGTATACCTTTTTTGGCACTCCAGTATGTATGTATGTGAGTGAATATATACACACTTACATACACAGATACACACACACACACACACACACACACACACACACACACACACACATATATATCAGGATCCGGTCAGTAACGCACATAAACAATGATTATATTGTCATCAGTGGTGAAGTAGCTTTTAATGGTAATGCTCTAGGAGCAGGTTCCATAAACCTACATGGATGGCTTCAGAAAAAGATATTATTTGAACCTCTTTGTGATGAATAGGAGGCTTATTATGGTAAAAAAAAAAAAAAAAGGCAGAGTGGGGATTAGGGGAGGAAAGATACTGTCAACCTTAATTGACAAATGATGTTAAAAGACAGTAGAATACTTCTCATAATTTAATGGGGAGATATTGCTATTTAATGATAGAAGAGGAAAAACGAATATGTGCAAAGGTCCATAGAAATGAGGACTATGGACTAAATAACCCCTTTTTTGTTTCAGAAAAAATGCAAAAACTTGGAATGGCAAAGGCTTATGCTATCGTCAAGGAATTACTGTCTGTCGGGGGGAGCATCAGTGAATGGGAAGAATGCAGAGGATGAGACTGGAAAGATTTGGGGCCAGGACCATCCTTGTGCTTAGGATGAGTTACCATCGGCTAGGACTGGTGAGAGTGTCCTTGAAAGTTTTGTTTATTTGTTTGTTTGTTTTCTTGAGTCGGAGTCTTACTCTGTCACCCAGGCTGGGGTGTAGTGGCATACTGCTCATGGCCATCACAACCTCAACCTGCTGGACTCAGGTGATCCTTCTACCTCAGCCTTCCAAGTAGCTGGAAGTACAGGTGTGTGCCACCACAACCAGCTGATTTTTTGATTTATTGTAGAGATGAGGTCTCGCCATGTTGCCCAGGCTGGTCTCGAACCTGTGGGCACAAGCAATTGCTCCTGCCTCTGCCTCCCAAAGTGCTGGGATTACAGATCTATGACACATGGAAATATCTAGAACAGTAGGAGAGATAGGAGGAGGAACGTGGGGAAAGGGGCTTCACTTACATGGTAGAACACGGGGTGGGGGGAGGGAGCCTGGCAATGCCAAGGATGGAGAATATGTAAGATCTGGAGCTCTAAATGTCAATGATGAGAAAAGACAAAGGCGTGAAGGGAATCTCCAAGGCCCTTGCTTGGGTGAAGGGTGACTGTGATGCTACCTTACCCAGAAGGAAGAGGAAATTTTATATTTGTCTTTGTGATTGACTCCATATTTTGCCTTTTCTTTTTAGCTACAGTTCCATGAGCTAATGGCATTTAAAATGGAAAATGGTGGCTTTTGCCTGTAATACCAGCACTTTGGGAGGCCAAGGCAGGAGGATTGGTGGAACCTAGATTTTCAAGACCAACCTACATAGCAAGACCTTGTCTCAGCAAAAAAAAAAAAAAAAAAAAAAAAAAAAAAAAGAAAAACAATCAAACAATTAGCTGGGTGTTGTAGGAAATGCCTATAGTCCCAGCTACTTGGGAGGCCAAGGTGGGAGGAACGCTTGAAGCCAGGATGTTGAGGCTGTGGTGAGCCATTATTGTGGCACTTCACTCCAGCCTGGGCATCAGATTGAGACCCTGACTCAAAAGAAAAAAATAAATAAAACTGCCTCCAAATGGTTGCTGTCCTGTTGCTGATAGGGAGAGAAAAGACAGCACACCCACCACTTTCCCCATTGACCAACTCGCTCAGTAGAGAGACACAGGTTATGCAAGCAGAATAACAAGGCAAAGTGACAATTTCTGAGTACAGGTGGCTGCTGCAAGGTGCTAATAAGCTAGAAGAGTTAGCCTCCAATTTTGTCCTGAGTGGAAGCTGAGTTGGGTGATAATAAAGGTTTCCTACAGGGAGGGATGCTTGCTCTGAGGCTTGAGGGATGAGTGGGAGTTTAGCAGGCAAAAAAGGAATAAGAAATTTGTGTGCAAACACACAGCATTTGAGAGAATATGGCTTATTCAGGCAAATGGTTCAGTCTCATCATTACTAGCGTCAGAGGGAGAGAATGACAGGAGAGGAGGCTGGGAAGGTAATCAGGGGCAGAGCAGTAAGGGCCTTGTTGCAATGATAAGAAGCTACGGCCAGGCTCGGTGGCTCAGCCTATAATCCCAGCACTTTGGGAGGCCGAAGCCAGTGGATTGCCTTGAGCCTGCGGGTTCGAGACCAGCCCAGGCAACTTGGCGAGACCTCCTCTCTTCAATAAATCAAAAATTAGCCGGGTGTGGTAAGGCAACTGTAGTTCTGGCTACTTGGAAGGCTGAGGCAGAAGGATCATGGGAGCCCAGCAGGTTGACGCTGGGGTGGCTGTGAGTGTGTTACTGCACTCCTGCCTGGGCGACAGAGTGAGACTCCAACTCAAAAAAAAAAAGGTACAGCTTTTAACCTAGCGCAGATGAGGAGTCTCTGGAGAATTTTGGAGAAGAATCTTGAGAACTGCCGATCACTTTCTCACTCACTTATTCAGTCACTCACAAAATATGATCCAAGTTCAGTGTTGGGCTACTCTGGTAGCAGTGGAGGAATGAATAAACAAAAGACATTTGGCAGAGAACGCTAGCTATTTTCCAAAATGTTCTTCTTCTACTTGGATACACAGCTAGACCACATTTACAGTATCTTTTGTGGTGTAGATGTGCCTGTGTTACCTTAGTTTAGTCCATGGAATGTGTGCAAAAGTGAATTGTGCTATGCCTTGCCTGGACCTATTAAAACCTCATGTGTATTGAGTTTTACGCTTTTCCCCTACTGACTGCCTGAGTTGAGACCTTGGAAACCAAGTCATGGAGATACTAGTGCTGCTATCAGCGTGTCTCCCTACTGTCCTGAAACACACCCTGGACTGTTATGTGGGCCACAAGTAAACGTTTACTATGTTGAGTCATTGTGTATTTGAATCTATTGCCATAGCTTCACCAACTCTAATCATACAGAGTGAGATAAGAGGCTGGGTGAGAACATAAGTGTCTCTCAGCTAGGGACAGTGTAAGTGGGGACAGAGAAGGGAGGGGAGGTAACAAATAGTTAGCATGAAATCATCCCTGCATTTCTCCCTGTATTCTTATAGAGACATCAATCTTTAAGGAGTCATCAAAGGAAGAAAAATGTCTAAGTAGATAATTTTGTTGAATGGCTTAGTGTTAAGATTCATGTATGGCTTAAAATCAATACACATCACTTACAAACTATTGCAAATCAGTTAATTCTTATATTAACCAAAATGCATCTTCTTATTTACCTATTTGAAAGCCTTTAATTGTTTTTATACATGAAAATAGACAATTTTCACAATTGTCTATGTTTTGGCATATAAGAATAAATTTGAACTCTTGTTTTTAAATGTAATTATTATTACTATTTTATTATCTAAAAATTGAGTAATCAAAATGAAGAACTTTAATAGTATAGCATAGAAAACAATCCTTTCTTAGTACTGTGCTTCTAGGTGTCTTTTTTCGTCACATTTATAATACTGACTTGTTCACTTTCAGTTTAAGTCAGTGGAGGAGCAACATATTTTGGGGTACCCCATTGTTTTCTAATATTTTCTTCTCTATAGCCTTCATATTCTTTCTTGTGTTTCCATTAAGCATAACTTACTGCTGTTGTTTCTGAATTTTGCAGAGTGTTCTACGTGTGAAACTTGGAGGTAGTAAAGTTAATATTTTCCTTTTAATTTAGTTACAAGACTTGAAAGGATTCCAAATAGGACTACTTCTTAAAAGATTCATGGCCTAATGCAATTAAATAAAGGGAAGTAAAATATCCTCCTTAAAAGTGATTTTAAGCCGGGCTCGGTGGCTCAGCCTGTAATCCCACGCCTTTGGGAGGCTGAGGTGAGTGGATTGCCTGAGCCCGCAGGTTTGAGACCCGCCTGGGCAGCGAGACCTCATCTCTACAATAAATCAAAAACTCAGCCGGGCGTGGTAGCGCATGCCTGTAATTCCGGCTACTTGGAAGGCTGAGGCGGAAGGATCGCCGGAGCCCAGCAGGTCGAGGCTGCGGTGGCCGGGAGTGGCCACTGCACTCCAGTCTGGGTGACCGAGTGAGACTCCAACTCAAAAAAAAAAAAAAAAAGTGATTTTAGTTAATTTTATGAATGCTCCAAAGACTAAGATTATATCTTGCCTTTACTATTTTGACTTGTATTATTGTTAGTTAAAATTTCATAAACATTTTTGATTCAAAGCATGTAATAGTCTTGCTAGAGCTATCTAGCAAACACATCACTTACAAACTATTGCAAATCAGTTAATTTTTATATTAACCAAAATGCATCTTCTTATTTACTTATTTGAAAACCTTTAATTGTTTTTATACATGAAAATAGACAATTTTCACCATTGTCATCATTTACAATTTTATTCTTGCAGTGATACATATTTTTCAACTATCTAATAGAATTTCTGCATATACACCACTCAAGATTGTTACTCTAAGTTACATCTAGGATGTTTGTATTTAAAAATAAATGTTTTAATGTTAACAATAAATCTGAATGACATGCTTTCTCTATGAGGGAAGATCTCCCCAAAACTGGAATTTATTTATAAAAAATTGTATATTATTCTTACATGTTTAGATTTCAGTCACCTTCAAAGTACTCTCCGTTTGATGCAATATGAGGGAAGACCCCCCTCAAAACCAGAATTCTCTCTTGGAGTGTAGGCCCCTCGTAGTACAGGATTCCCTGCTAGGTAAGGGTTCTAGGAACTCATCAGCATCAGTGTACCAGCTAGTGTTGTTGTGAGAGGCTGCATTCGGCTTCAGTGAATTTTTTTTGGCGATTCTTTCAATGTGTTTGCCCATTTCATGATGGGTGATTTATGAGTGCACCTACCCACAATGCACTGAGTTCAGTGGTTTTTGACCAAAAACTTGTGCCCCACCCTCCCTATTCACCCGATCTTGCCCTCGGTGACTTTTTTTTGTTTCCTTGGATGAAAGAATTCCTCAAAGAGAGACATTTTGCCAATATAGAAGAGGTGAAGCAAAAAGCAGCAGACACACTAAAAAACATCAAAATTGACAAGTTCAAAAACTGCTTTGAGCAGTGGAAAAAGTGTCCCAATGGGTGTATTGCATCAAATGGAGAGTACTTTGAAGGTGACTGAAGTTTAAACATGTAAGAATAAATACACAATATCTTATAAATAAATTCTACTTTTGAGGGGGTCTCCCCTTGTAGATGGTGACTTCTACGTGTCCTCACATGGCAGAAAGGCAAGATAATCTTTTAAACCACTTTATTTCCACATACGAATTTGGGGGGACCACAGACCTTCAGACCATAGCACAGAGACTATTGTATTGTATAGGATTCATTTAGAAGTTTAGCTGTCAAGAGAAGGCAAAAGAGCAGCAACTGGAAAAGGAGCTGAAAGGATGGCCGGGCTTGGTGGCTCAGCCTGTAATCTCACCACTTTGGGAGGCCGAGGAGAGTGAATTGCCCGAGCCCGCAGGTTCGAGACCAGCCTGGGCAACTTGGTGAGACCTCGTCTCTACGATAAATCAAAAATTAGCCGGGCGTGGTAGCCTGTTGTTACGGCTACTTGGAAGGCTGAAGCGGAAGGATCGTAGGAGCCCAGCTGGTCGAGGCTGCGGTGGTTGGGAGCGTGCCACTGCACTCCAGTCTGGGCAACAAAGTGAGAACCCAACTCAAAAGAAAGAAAGAAAGAAAGTTTATTTGTTGTGATCTAGGAAGGTTTTTAGCATGTTATGCTGATGGTACAAATGAGTGTCAACATCTGGAAGAATAAGGAGACGAGAGGCCAGGGGTCAGGGATGAGATGACGCAGAGGGAGAGAATTCATTGAAGGTGCCAAAGCTGATGGAAGGAGAGTTGCAGAAGTTCTCCTTAGACCCCACCCAAATGACCTTAGCAACATGCTTTTCACTCTCACCAACCAGAAATAGTGATACCCACAGCACTTATTGTCAAGAGCCAAGGCAGGAGATGGCCTCTTACTCCTGGGTCCTTATCAGGGTTCAATCTTCTTAAGCACAGAACTTCCTTCCAAACCAAAGACAAGACCGTCAGAAGCGGTGGGGACCCCCTCAAACCTGAAGCCACCATGCAGGAAACTTAGGCCACAGAAGTGAGGAAATGGCAGAATTTCTTCTGCTTTGTTTTGGTTTTCAGAAAATCAAGAGTTCTGCGTAGGAACTAGGAGTGACAGTTAAAATTAAGGAGATTGTTTATTGTTCGAGGGCTAGGGAGCAAATGGGGACTGAAACCTTCTGTTCATCAAGCCTCATGCCTGGAGCATGGAACTGCAGAAAGAGACTTTTTTTTTTTTAATTGACACAGACTGCATGGAAGTTAGCAGAAGTTCTGAGCGAACTCAAACGGATACTATTATGGACGTTCTACCCAAGGACTCCGATGAGGGAATTATTCCATATCTTTTAGGAGCTTAGTTCTATTCTCTCATACACCCAGAACACAATTCTGTTTCTAGAATCTAGTAGGGACATCTTGAGTGGGTATTTTTGAAAGTGATAACTCTGATAACCAAGACCATCCACAGATGAGTCATGCAAGTGGCAATATGAATATTAAAGACACACATAGGAAAAAATCTACAACCTCATTAGGAAACAAAGAAAGTAGAATAGAGCAGCCTTGAGGCAACATTTCATACACATCGAAATGGAATGATTACGCCCTGTGTAGAGAAGGTGGTGATGAAACTGTTACATTCACAGGACAGCTGGCATCGCGTGAGGACAAATCCATTTGAAAGGCAGCGTGGCACCATATAGCAAGAGCTAGAAAGATGTCCCTATCCTTTTTTCCCCACAGACTTACTCCGTGCCTGGGCATCTATCCCATGGAATTAATTCATGCAAAAAGCTGTATGAATGAGGTTGTTCATTGCAACTTTATCTATAGTGTCAGACAAATAATGAGTGCTTAAGAGATAATCATGCATTGATCTAGTGGCAAATGAATTAAGTTTCTGCCACAGAAACATTCCATATAGGGTAGTGCCACAGTAATGGGATGTTTCCAGAAGTCATTATGTGCAAAATGTGTTCCATGGTTTTATAATCAGATAGCATACACATTTATACAGTGGCTTTTTTTTTTTGCAGTTACAAGTGGTCATAAACAAAATTTTTTTAATAAGAAAAACCACTAGGCATTGCTTAAGTGCTTTATATAGAGCAGTGAGTAGTGATTCTCAAATTTATTTCTTTATTTGAGTTGGAGTCTCACTCTGTCGCCCAGATTGGAGTGCAGTGGCATGCTCCCGGCCACCGCAGCCTCGACCTGCTGGGCTCCGGCGATCCTTCCACCTCAGCCTTCCAGAGTAGCTGGAACTACAGGCGCACACTACCACGCCCAGCTCATTTTTGATTTGTTGTAGAAAAGAAGTCTCGCCAAGTTGCTCGGGTGGGTCTCGAACCCACGGTCTCAGGCAATCCACTTGCCTTGGCCTCCCAAGGTGCTGGGATTATAGGCTGAGCCACTGAGCCCGGCCTGATTCTCAAATTTAATTGCACATTAGAATCACCTTGAGGACCCTTTCTCCCAACTCCTGAGGGATTCCAATTCAGTAGGTTTGGAGTTGGGCCTGAGAGTCAGCATTTCTAACACATTTCTGGGCGATGCTGATGATGCTGTTGGTCCTAAGACCCTACTTTGAGTACCAGTAGTTGAGAGTATTTCGCTTTTGCCCAGTACATCACAGCTATCACTGATTGTCACTGATTGAAAGCTGATTGAAAAAAAAAAAGACATAAATTCCTTGAAGCTGCAAATTGTGTCAGTTCATCTGCACATCCCCAGCACCTAATCCCATGTAGCATCAGAGCAAATGCTTGTTGAATTGAGGGCATCCACTGGCAGAAATTTCGATAAGCAGTTGAGATCTTCCCTTTCAGATTTCTTGCCATCCGCCTGGTCAGAATCGTGTTCAAGTTGAAGTCAGTCTGGTTGGCACAGGCCCTCTTGGTTGACCCTCCAAGACTGGGAGAAGAAGCAGGTGATGAGTTTTGCTTTTGTTATTTTCTGTGTCTTTTAGATTGCTGACTTTCAAGAGCAGAGGCTTGAAAAAAATCAACCCACTGGCCTAGCAGTGAGGAATGGTAAAGAGAAGTGTCTATGAACTCAGCAGACATGAGTCTATTGAGTAAATGTGGTACAATGAAAGAGAATACTTCAGTTAATATCTTCACACAAGCTTCTTTGTATTTTCAGAATTTGTGGAAATGCTGGTCGCATGCTTTCATATTGCTTTGCAAAAGGGTTTTGCCATAGATTTTAAATTTCACTTCCAGTAAAAAAGTTTCTTCATAGCTTTGCTGCCATTGGATATTATTAACCTTTCCCATTCTTTTCATTTTAGGGAAAATTTACTTTTTTATTGTTTTAAGTTGCATTTCCCTGACTCTAGTGAGGTTGAGAAAATCTCATGTTTATCCCTCAATTATGTTTCTTATTTTCAATGGAATTGTCTGTCTTTCCCTTACTTATTTGTAATTAGTTTTTCTGAGTTGTGAGTAGTTATCCATTGTTGCTTTATGCTCCTTCAGTCTGTTGATTGTCTTTTAACATTTTTATGGTGTCTATTAGGATACATATATTTACAATTTTAATATTGCAAATGCCATTATTTTTGTTTTTGGCTTCTGGGTTTTCTCTCCCACACTAAACATTCATAAGATTATAAAAAGATTTTTTTTTTTTTTTTTTGAGTTGGAGTCTCACTCTGTCCTCTGGACTGGAGTGCAGTGGCATGCTCCTGGCCACCGCAGCTTTGACATGTTGGGCTCCCGTGATCCTTCCGCCTCAGCCTTCCAAGTAGCCGGACCTACAGGCGTGCTACCACACCTGGCTAATTTTTGATTTATTGTAGAGACAGGTCTTGCCAAGTTGCCCAGGTGAGTCTCGAACCCGCAGGCTCAGGCAATCTACTCACCTCAACCTCCCAAAGTGCTGGGATTACAGTCTGAGCCACTGAGCCTGGTCTATATTTTCCTTTTTAAACTTAAATTTATTTTTCTATATTTTGTCCGATATCTATCTGGAATTTATTTTTAGTGTGGCATGAGGTGGTGATCTAATGGATATCCATTTTTTTCCACTGGATTATCCCTTCCTCATTAATTTGAAATGCCACTCATAATATTTTAAGTTTCTCTATGCACAGCATTTTTTAATATTTTCTTTCAGTGGACTATCTCTTTATTCATTAGCTAATTATTCATTAGCTAATACTAATACTTTTTTTTTGAGTCGGAGTCTTACTTTGAGACCCAAGCTGGAATGCAGTGACATGATCACAGCTACTGCAGCCTCACCTGCTGGGCTCAGGTGATCCTTCTGCCTCAACCTTCCAAGTAGTTGGGACTATAGGCATGTGCCACCATACCTAGTTAATTGTTGGATTTATTGTAGAGATGAGGTCTTGAGGTTCCATGTTTTTGCTATTGTGAATAATGCTGCAATACACATGTATGTGCAGGTATCTTTTTTATAGAGTGGTTTGAGTTCCTCTGGGTATATTCCCAGTAGGGGGATTACGGGGTCATATGGAAGGTCAGTTTTTAGACCTTTTAACTTTTTAACTGATTATTGCAATTAGAGATTTTGTTAAGTTTTGTGGTCTTGTAGATAGACATATTTACTCTCATATGAGTTGCAGAAATTTCATAGTTCACTCCCCTAAAATTTAGTTTATGTAGACAATCCTATCTACAAACAATGATCATGTCTTTTTCTTTCTCATTTATATATTTCATTAATATTTTGTCCTGCCTTTTTTGTTAGTACAGCTAGCAAAATATTTAATAATAATAGAAATGGTAGATTTTCTTGTATTTTTTATTTCAATGAGTGCTTTTAATGTTTTGTCATTAATATGGTGTTTTCTATAGGTTTCTGCTATATCCCCTTATAACCTTTGTTAGGATAAAGAAATGTCCCTTTATTTCTTTTCTAAGATTATTTTTTTCCTTTTTAAATTGGAATGTGTATTGAAATTTACCAAATGCTTTCTAAGCTCTAACCTTTCTATGCTGTATATCTTTTACTTTGGTCTGTTATTGCTATAAATTACACAGATATACCTGTATTCTACAAAGAATATGTGGAACAAGTTCTACATATTGTACTTAGAAGACATAGAATAAATTCTACCTTGTCATAACATTTTAATGACAAGAATCTTAATATTCTTCTGGATTCAATTTCCAAATACTCTATTTGTAACAGTTCATAGGTGAAATTTGCTTATGAAATATTAAGCACATGTTGATTGACCCAAGGCCCCCTCTCATACCTTGTATTTCTTCGATCACAGTTGAAGTTCTTATGTGCTCTGCTATGCTTTACAGTATGTCAGTATGTTTCTATTTTCAAACAATTAATTACTCATGATTTCTAGTCCCCAGTGTGACTTTCTCCTATTTTCCAGTACTTGCCAGACTTATCGCTGTTACTTATCTCTTATTAGAAAAATTGGGGTGGGGGAATTAGCAGTCATCTGTGTTCAGTCTATCATCTTGATCCAATTCCAATATAGTTGCTGCTGGATTTAGGAAAAATTTTATTCCTGTTTTATAGCTTGCTGTCTAAGTTATCTTTTTTCAGATGAATAGTTTTTTTACTAATTATTTTGAGTTTTTTAGATAGGCAACAATATTATGTATCAATAATTTTATCTCCTTTCTTTCTAAAAGTTACATCTTTCTTTTCTTTTCAATGTCTTATTTCATTGGCTAGAAATTTCAGACCATGCCCACTTGGGAAGAAAGGACATTCTCATCTTACTACTGATGTTAATGGGACTCAATTTCTCACCAAACACAAACTATCTGGTGTTAGTTTGGGTTTTTTGTTGTTGCTGTTGTTGTTGTTGTTTGAGTTGGAGTCTCACTCCATCACCCAGGCTGGAGTGCGGTGGCACACTCATAGGCACTGCACCCTCAACCTGCTGGGCTCTGGTGATCCTTCCACCTCAGCCTTCCAAGTAGCTGGAACTACAGGTGTGCGCCACCACACCAGGTTCATTTTTTGATTTACTGTAGAGACAAGTTCTCACCAAGTTGTCCAGGCTGGTCTCGAACCCCTGGTCTCAGGCAATCCTCTCACCTCGGCCACCCAAAGTGCTGGGATTACAGGCTCCAGTCACTGCACCCGGCTGGTGTTAGTTTTATACAGACATTCTTTATCTTGTTTGAGTTATAGCTCTGTTCCCTTTATTTCTAAACTACTAAGCAATTTAAAAAAGTTGATGTATGGGTTGAATTTTTATCAGATTCCTTTTGACCTTTATTAAGGAGCTCATTTTCCCCCTTTGACTTCTTGAAATAAATACATTTCCTAACTGAGGAAGGTCACCATCATTCTTTTCTTCGTGGTGTTCTTTCATCATCCTCCAGATAAAGATGAAGAATGGGATGATCAGGACTCCCCACCAGCAATAGGATGTCTCCAGCCAGTGAAGATGGCAAGGAGGGTAGACTGAAGTAGGCTTTTCTAGTTGGGTTTTGTTTCTTAAGTCATGGTAAAAAATCTTCATCACTTTCCAAAAACCTAACCCATCCCCAAAGAAAACAAAGGCCTGCAGAGAATCAGCTTCCTGGCTAGGGTGCCAGGTACATGCTGTAACCAGCAGACAAAATGAAGCCAACTGGGGAACAGGATAGAAACCATGACCCTGGCTCTTGATCAACTAAATAACCAGGCCCAGGCATCACAGCTTTTTCTATGCGCCAGTACCACACGCCAAAGGGAGTGCAGGGACAGAGTTCATTAAGAGTCTCTCCAGTGTAGTTCTATACTTCTTTTCTATAATGTTTGTTTGCTTTTTGAATAGGGGATTTGATTCTGAATTACTTTGTATTTGGCAATTTTCCTTGATGCTTAAACTCCTAGAACTAAGTCTCAGGATTTCCAATGGCTGTGGGCAAAAGCTTTTCTTGTGGATACTGTTTGGTAAATGTGCCCAATTAACTCCTATGCTTACAATTATTTTCACAAGGAACATCCTGAACCTTTCTAACTGAATCTAACTAAACACGAGGCTAATGAATTATGTGTGGAGAGCTCTTTCTCGCTCTCTCTCTTTCTCTGTCTCTCTCTCTATTTTAAAGTATTCAGCAGAGGCATGGGAGGTGAGCCATCTTTTCATAAGTGTGTGATTGTAAAGGCCTTTCTTAATATTTAACTTCCAGATAAGACAACAGCCTAAAGACTAGGCCCCAGTGATGAACTTGGTGGGCTGGTTTCCCAAATTGTGAAAGAATTCTTTTTTTTTTTTTTTTTTTTTTTGAGTTGGAGTCTCACTCTGTCCTCTGTCGCCCAGACTGGAGTGCAGTGGTGCGCTTCCAGCCACCGCAGCCTCGACCTGCTGGGCTCCGGCGATCCTTCCGCCTCAGCCTTCCGAGTAGCTGGAACTACAGGCATGCGCTACCACGCCCGGCTGATTTTTGACTTATTGTAGAGATGAGGTCTCGCCAAGTTGCTCAGGAGGGTCTCGAACCCACGGGCTCAGGCAATCCACTCACTTCAGCCTCCCAAAGCGCAGGATTACAGGCTGAGCCACCGAGCCCAGCCAGGGCGTTCTTGCTAGACCAAGTGTGCTCAGTGGAGGGAGGTCTATGAAGCTCTGAAAGGACATCTAGGCTGCTACCCTCAAGATTTCCAGTTCCTTTTGCTTTTGGACCAGTGAAGAGTCTTGCAGCCTGCCCCAACCACAGCTCCCTTCTCAGAGGAAAAGCCGCTTATAGTGAGTGGTCACAGACATTAGGTTACCGGTCCCCATTACTACTTCCCCATCACACATTTACATAACAGGCTCACCTAAGGATGACCCAACCATGGGCTAGTTAGTGACCTTGCTCGAAATGTTTTTGGATGAATCACATTGCTCTCTCAGCAAGGAAGAATCAGGGCAGCAAGGGACCTAGCCAGTTAGGATCATAGATAAAGTTGAAGTAAGGGAGGTCTTCAGAGGCCAAGTACAAGGAAAGACTATGAGGAGGCAGAAGACAATGGATGGTAAGCATGAGAAGAGAACAGACGCGTTGGGAAAAGCAGGTAAGTTGTAAGAAATGAAGAGGCCTTGGTTCCTGATGGTTCCCCATTTCCACTTCCCATGAAATACCAGGATGTGCTATAGTTTTGGACCCCTAGGCTTTGGTAGATTCCCATGTATTCCCATAATACCTACCCTTTATGTGTCAACTTGAGTGTTCTTACACCTAAGAAACCAGGCCTAAAATTCTGGTAGTGTGGGAAATCCACACGTAGGCAGGCAGTAGAACCTTTCCTACTCTGTCTTTATTGCCAGCCACTTACTTTTAAAAAATATTTTATTTTATTTTAGAGCTGTGAGGTACAAATGAGGATTTACTACATAAGTAAGTTGCATGCAGGTAAAGTTTGGACTTCTAGCTGGTCCTCTCTTCCCCTAATAGTGGACTGGGTACCCAGTGTGTTGCCACGTGTCCCACCCTTCCTCCCTTCCTTCCTTCCTCCCCCCCTCTAGCAGTCGCCAGCATCTGCTTATCGCACCCTTGTGCCCGTGTGACCAGTGATCAGGGTCCACTCATGAGTGAGAACATGTGGTATTCGGTCCTCTGGTTCTGCGAGAGTTCACTTTGTACGATCCGTGTTGCTGTGAAGGACATGATTCTGTTCTTCTTTATTAGCCACTTACACTTAATTTGCTTTTCTCCTCACAGGAAACCTTGTTGAATTGAAGTGTACATTTCTTGGGGCAGAATGGGAAAGCCCAGAGCTTGAGGAGTTAAGGTTTACCAGCAGTGCTGAGATCTCTTCACTCTCCTACTCAGGAGGTGTGGCTATGTTCCATCACCTCAAGGAGGTTTCAGTTAGTGCTTTCAAGTCATGAGTGGTGGATACTGCACAAATGATGCTGGGTAGACTGCCTCCGACGTGTCTACTTACACCTCCAGAACTGTTCATGGCGACAATATCACTCATTTCTCAGTTTAATTATTTGGTAAACAAAAAACCAAAGGAACAAGAGATGATTAATTATAGGAAGTGAGTATGTTAGGAAAATATTTCTGGAATAAGCTGAGTGGAGAAAAAGAGAGCCTGATTATGATAGAAGTCAGTTCCAGGAATTTTCTTTCTCTCTTCCTTTTTCTTTCTTTCTTTCTTTCTTTCTTTCTTTCTTTCTTTCTTTCTTTCTTTCTTTCTCTCTCTCTCTCTCTCTCTCTCTCTCTTTCTTTCTTTCTTTCTTTCTGTGTCAGGGTCTCACTCTGTTGCCCAAACTAGAGTGCAGTGGCACCATCACAGCACACCGCAGCCTCAGTCTCCTGGGCTCAAGAGATTCTTCTGCCTCAGTCTCCCAAGTAGCTGGGACTACAGGCCCACATCACCATGTCTAATGAATTTTTTTTATTTTTGTAGAGACGAGGTCTTGCTATGTTGCCCAAGCTGATCTCAAACTCTCGGACTCAAGCAATCCTCCCGCTTTGGCCTCCCAAAGCGTTGGAATTACAAGTGTGAGCCGCTGTGTCCAGCCTGCTCCAGGAATTTTCTGAACAACTTAGAATTCTTATGAGCCTGCAGTCATCCATCAAGGAATTACTCATGGAGCAACCATTCTTGAATTGGGTGGATAGGGTTTGGACACACAGACTTGAGAGGAATGGCATTCTTTGTAAGCATGACCAAAGGTGGGGAGAGGGTCTAGGACACTATGTATATGGAAAAAGAAAGACAATTCAATTTGGCTGGGGTGCAAAGTCTACAAAAATGGGGAAAGATGCATGTTGAACCAAAAACGTAAATTGGGACTAAACCCTGCAACACATCCTTGGTAGGCAACCTGAGCATCTTAATTTCGTGAACTTGGGGGCAGGATTCATCAACTGCCCCTAGAAATACAGGGAGTACCAAAAAAAAGTATACACATTTTCTATATGATGTTTGCTCAAAAGATGACATTAATCAAATGAATGCTAGCATCACTATGCGACAGGCAGGACAGAGAAAATGGCAGGAGCAAGGTTGAACAAACATCTTATTTCACATTGCTATGGTAATTTAACTGAACTTCAAAAAGTAATACATAGATGACATCTCTTAAAATGTGTATACAGTTTTTTGGCATCCCCTATATTAACTTGGAGGAACTGTATCGTGAGGATTGTGAAGAGAGAGTCAGGAGACCTGGTGCGAGATAATAAAAAAAAATAGTGTAGTTTTAATAACAGGAGAACAAGAAGGGAGCAGATGAGAAAGAAATTAAATTACAGACGCATGGCTCAAGTAGGCCATGACAAAAAGCAGTCTGTGTTGCCCTTTGAAGTTGCCTGCTTGGATGGGTGATGGTGCCTTTCAGGAAAGTAGGGAATGCCAGAAGAGGAGGAAGGGAAGAGGAGGAAGACATGAGGGAGGAAAGGTCATTCTTGAATCACTATGAGAGGCTTCAAAGACTCAACTGATGAGTGAACATCAGATTTAAACACACCCTGTCTCTGTTAGGGAGAGACCCAGAAAGATACGCTATGTCATGGCTAAATTAGACTGAACGTTTCATGTCTGTACGGGGGGAAGTGTGTTGGTCTATGTCTGTAACATATATGTCACAAAATTCCTCAATATGTTTGTAATTAGTGTAAAAGTCTCAAAAAAAATAAAAAAAACAGTCTTTCTTTTCCTCCCAAGGGAATGAAGCTATCTTATGGCCCAGAGCCTTGGATTTTTATTCCATTGTGATAATTTTCTAATCACTTCAAAGGTTCCTGCATATTACCAATTTCTGACTCTAAATTAGAAAAATCTAAGGCCTTCTGTCTTAGTACATTGCATCTCTGACACGATATGCCTTCCACAAAGACATCTGAAGGATCTCTGGAGGTGAATGATGAGACAATAATTTTGAGTGGATTTAGAGTTTCTGTTACTTTTTTTATTTAATTGCAAGTGGGTACTGTGGGAAGAAAAGCCAGCGACAAAGGAAATAATTGTTTCAAAGAATTACATCTGCACTGTATTCTCTGTTAAAAATTTGTCATTAAAAATGTGTTTCTTTAAAAAGTAACTCAAAGCAGCTGATGAAATACACGAGCATGGAAAGTTTCAAATCCCAGTTGCAAATTTGGATTCATCAAGGATCATTTGCCAGAGAATTGACTCAATGGCAAAAGAGCTCGTCACCATTTCTCACATCCAGTAACTGGATTTCATACTTAGGTTCAGATGCTGGCAGTGTTATTTCCACAGGTGGGTATTTTGCACTTAAACACTTCCTTTTCATAATATTTTTGATGTCTCTAGAGCACTATTACTATTTGAATTTTCCCTTTAGTGATGACTCTGACTCCTGTGTTTCTTTACTTTAAGAGAGTGTGCAAAGAAAGAAATAAACCATGACAGTTCTCCCAAAGAGGCGAAAATCCCCAAAACCATCCCACAATGTCTTAAGCCACCATCAAAGACCAGTGTGTGAGAAAGGACAGTTATCAAGACTATTCCCAAACATTCTCTGTTTTTTTGGAAACTACAAAGATCAGGCCTGCCTGAGAAGCCACTGGGGTAAATCTTACCAAAAAAAAAGACTATAAAAGAAAAAAAAAAAGAACTACCACTTGATCCAGTAGTCCCTCTTTTGACCACAAACCCAAAGGAAACAAAAATCACCGCCTCCTAAATATATCTGCATTCCTGTGTTCATTGCAGTGTTATTCACAACAGCCAGGATATGGAAATAATCTAAGTGTCCATCAGTGGACTAATGAATAAAGAAACTGCACTACACACACACACACACACACACACACACACACACACACACACACACACACACACATACACACACACACACACACACACAATGGAATATTATCCAGTCCTAAAAAGAATGACATCATGCCATTTGCTACAACATGGATGAGCCCAGAGGCTTCATTGCTAAGTGCAACAAGCCAGGCACAGAAAGACAAGTACTGCATGATCTCATGCATGAAGTCTAAAAAAAGAAATTCAAATATACAGAGATAGAGAACAAAATAGTGGCTGTGGAGGTGGGGTTGGGGAGTGGGGAGGAAATGGGAAGATGTGGTTGTAGATACAAAGTAGCAGATATGTTTAGTGACCACGTCTAGAGATCTAATATACAATATGAGGATTTTAGGCAATAAAATTATACTACAGATGGGATTCACACTAAATGATTTTAGCTGCTCTTGCCACAAAGCAACAAAAACAAAAACAGGATAACCATGTGAGATAATAGGTGTGTTAATTTGCTTCATTTTAATAACTTTTTACTATCTATATGTAGCCATAACATCATGTGGCATACCTTAAGTACACACAATAAAATTTATTTTAAAAAACACTATAGGAAAATATTTCCTTGAAGCTGGCACTGCTGTTGAAAGCTAAAGTAATAGGTGGGAGAAAGAAGAGGAAAAAAGATAAGGTCAAAACTCAGATTTGGACTGATGCTGTCTAGAAGAGCAAAAGGTAGCCTCTTGTCCATGAATTAGTTGAGCACATACTGTACATGGAGACAGATTGCCAAAGGCTATGGGAATCCTGAAGCACATACAATCTGTTGGTGGGGGGGGGGGGGAACAAGGTGCATATATACCACAATGACTTAAATAGCAGAATCATAACAGAAGCTACTAAGCACTATAAAGTATTACTTATTTAATACTTAACAAAATCAGCCCATGAAGAGATGTGTTCCATGCAATGTACTTGCCAGTTGGCAATAGAAAAGCCAAAAAATACTAACTTAGACAAGTAAGGAGGTTACTTATATTGTGCCACAAAAAACCTGGAGGCTGTTGCCCTGACCAGAGCCTATGTTTCTGCTCCACAGTCTTTCATTCCACAGTCATGGTTGCTGCCCTTTCAAGCACCACATCTGTGTGTAAGGTGAGTTGAAGAAAAATGGAGGAATAGGGCAGGGGCAGGAGGGGAGGGAATTACATAAGAAAGCAACCCATTTCCCGAAACCCTGAGCAGACTTCCTCTTACATACTATTAGCCAGAACAGTGTCAGTGGACCACCATCAGCTTCAAGGAAGCCAAGAAATTGAGCTTTTCACCTGAGCACATGGTCACCTTGAACAAGACTGAGGTTCTGTAAGAAAGGAAAACAGGAAAATTGATATTGGGCACATCCATGGCAGTGCCTGCCACAATGAGTTGGCTATGCCATTTTACAGATAAAGAACTGAGGCTCAAAGAGGTTAAGTGTCTTGCTCAGTTCATCGCCCAAAGCAGAAAATGGCAGCGAAGGAGTTAAAACCCAGATGGGAGCAAATCCAAAGTGTTTACTCTTAATCCCCATTCAGGACTGTCATGTGGCAGTTCGAATGAATGGTAAAAGTAACTTGGCACTCGCCCCCCATTAAGAACAACGAGGGCAGGAGCTGTGTTTGTTTTGTTACTGCTGTATATCCAGTCGCTAACACGGTGCTTGGCACAGAGGAGGTGTTCAATAAACGTTTCTTGAGTGAACGCCTGAGTGGTTAAATAAGCAAATGACAAGAATGACTTGGGAAAATCTCAAATGGCAATGGAATGCCTCACACGCAGAGCTAGAAATGAGGTCTGTTAAAGCAACTTTCGACGAGAAGGAGTCATTTTCCTTACCAGAATCAACTCTAAAGGGTAAAGTGGGGTGGGCACTTGTGTAGCAGTCGCCAGGGGGTTCTCTAACGGAGGACTTTATTACGAAAACAATAGAAGAATCAAATGGACGAGTGGACCATGCTATTAAGAAAGAACTTCATATATTGAGTTCTATATTGACTTAGCCGAAATATATTCAGGGGTAGGATTTTGATGATGACAACCACTTCCTCTTCCCTGAGGAACTGCTGAGAAGCATTGCCCAATGTGGCTCTGGGAGCAGTTTCTGTTCTTGCCTGATCTGGATTCCTCTTTTCCCAGCCTCTGCTGACCTCCCTCTGAGTTTGACGTGGGTCCTTAACCTACTCTGCCTGTTCAGGAATCAGTCACTTCCTTGTTTTGGGGTCTTTATTACTTACTATTTGCAGATGATTCTCGGTGTCTGAAAATGTGATCGCTCAGATTTCGCTTGACATACAGTCTGTATCAGTTGATATTTATAAAAGTTTTACTTCCCTCTAATATATGCTGCAAAAAGCTTACTGCTTGTTTGAAATCTATATCTGAGTTATTTGCCTCACTAGTAGCAATGACAGTATCAACAACAACAGTAACACAGTCCCTGTCATTTTGTATTTAGTGAGAGGCATGCATTGTGCTAATGCCTTTAAGTAATTAATCTTTGCCATAGATGAAGAAGGTGAGGCTTTCAGAATGTACTGAATAGAGTAGAGTAACCACTGTAACACACAAAGCCTTATTTTTCACCCACGTTCATGTAGTTTAGGGGTCAAAGTGTCTGCTCCACATGGTTACTCTGGGATTCAGGCTCCTTCCATATAGATGTGTCACCATACTCTATGGTCTCAGAATCCTCCCTTAGGGCCTCTGATTCTGGGGACAGCTGATAAGAGGAAGTGGGGGATCATTTACAGAAAAGTTTAGAATCCAGACCTAGAAGTGGTATATCCCTCCCTCTCAAATTCCACCGGTCAAATCAATTACATGGGTCCCAAATGCAAGGAGGGCTGGGAGATTTGGTCTTCTTATACACCTAAGAGAAGAGGAAATGATTTTGGTGAGTATATAACTATTCTCTGCCACACAAAGGTTAAGTACAGATCTGAGACTCAAACCCATGTCGGTTGAACTCCAGGACAAGCTGTTGACCACATGTCTATACTTTCTTTCCCTTTATTTTATTTTATTTTATTTTATTTTGAGTCAGGGTCTCATTGTATTGCCCAGGCTGGATTGCAGTGGCACCATCACAGCTCGTCACAGCCTCATACTCTTAGGTTCAAGCAATTCTCCTGCTTCAGCCTCCTGAGTAGCTGAAACTGCAGGCATATGCCACTACACCTGGCTAAATAAATAAATAAATAAATAAATTTTTTGTGTGTAGACAAGGTCCTGCTGTGTTGCCCAGGTTGGTCTCAAACCCTTGGTCTCAAGCAATTCTCCGGCCTATCTCCCAGAGTGCTAGGACTACAGGTTTGAGTTACTGCACCCAGCCATTTTTTTTTTAAATACTGTGCTGCACCCACATCTTGAAAGGAAGGCAATAATCTGCTTTTTTGTTAGGAAGACTCACCACCTGATTAAGGGCCAGGCTGAAAAGGTCTTTGAAGGGACAGAAAAATGTATGCTTGACACTTCCTGTGTGAAGCCATAAAAACCTTCACACCAGCAGCTCAGGGTTCTGTCCTGTTGAACCTATTCCTGTCAGTGATCATGAGACCACATTAAACTAAGACTTTGGACCTTACCCCATGACCACAGCCTGCTAGTGAAACTCTTAACTGGATGCCTTTAAACTTTTAAGAGATAATTTCCCGTTGCTCTATGGGAAGGGACTTACACCAGTGTAATGGGCACAACTTTGTTCTACAAGTTCAGGTGTGCAAGTTTAAGTTAAATTTTTCTTCAACTCAAATCACTATATTTCATTAACTCTAATACTCCCTTTTTGTGTACTAACGTTTCTGAAATCAGGATCCAATAACTGATGGCATCTTTAAATTGCTACTTGCTGGGTGACAGTGCCAAAGTATTTGGTGTTGCCTGTGCATATGTGAACTTGGCCGTAGATATTTATTTCTGTCTCTTCAGTTGAGTAATGTGCATTGTTGCTATTACCCAGGCAGAGCTTAGTTCCTGTTTGAAAGATTTTTAAAAACAGTATCCTGAGTTTCAATAGTGAAATGAAAAATTATAGTGAATACAAAGGTTCAGAAACAGAGCAGTGGGGTATAAATATGATATTAGTAAATCAAAAATTTTTAGAGAAATAACTTCAAAACAACAGTGTCATACAAGGTAAAGGGAAGGAGATTACCATAAGTATATGAAACTGATACACTTTGCTATTGAATTACATAAAAAGACATTGCCTGTTAGTACACGCCAAGCAGGAAGGCACCCAACATGAAAACTTTTGAATGGGTGGCAACATCTGGGAAGGAAACCTGGAGTCAATGGGAGGGAAGCTAGGAAGACATGTTTCATCCCCAACACAGAGGACAATGGGATGGAGAAAAATGACATGATGTAGATGGATTGGACTCTGAAGGAGAAGATATTTTCAGGAATTTCTTAGTCAATTCATTTTCCTTTTTATACATGTACAGAAGTGACATAGAATAAAAATCTGTCTCAACAAGTTTTTTTTTTTGTTTTTTTTTTTGAGTTGGAGTCTTACTCTGTTGCCCAGGCTGGAGTGCCTGGCACACTCACAGCCACCCCTGTGACTATCGACCTGCTGAACTCTGGCGATCCTTCCGCCTCAGCCTTCCAAGTAGCTGGAACTACAGACACATGCTTCCATGCCTGGATAATTTTTTTAAAAAATTTATCGTAGAGACAAGGTCTTGCCAAGTTGCTCGGGCCGGTCTCAAACCTGTGGGCTCAGGCAATCTACTTGCCTCAGCCTCCCAAAGTGCTGGGATTACAGACTGAGTCACCGAGCTCAGCCTTCAACAAGTCTTAAAGAGCTTTTTCAGCAAGTCTAAAATAAAAATTCTAAGTGATGAGAAAGCATTGTTTCACAGATTAATAGCAGGAATCTTTCTCTCTCGGCGGTACACGAATTAATGATGCGTTTTTACAATCAATGGCATCTACGTATCAATGAAATAGCTAATTTCTCATTTGTGCTTCCATTCCTTTGGGTATTAAAAATTAAATTTCAATCAGTTTGGCATCCCCCGTCCCCATGATTAGTCTGCATTTCCTGGGGACTTAGGTATTTGTAGCCCTGGAAATGGCTGTCCTTCTGCCTGATTCTGGACCTCAAGACACGGAGATCATTGCTGGTGATCTCAGGGCCCTTTCAGAGCTGAGTGATTCCTTCTGTTACTTCAGTGTCCTGCTTGGAGGCACTTTCTTGGACACAGGAACTCTTTGAGGCCGCTAAGGCCCTGGGCTCTTAGGACTATGAAGGGTATTCTGATCACTGCCACCCCCCTTTCCCCCCATGTCCTGCTGGGTGGCTGGGTGGCTGGGCAGTCGGCTACTGGTAGAATTCACTCCTTTCAGGTACTCTTAGGCCTGAAGGAACCCAGCTTCTTTTCTGCACCATTTTGGAAGAGGGAAACCCAACTGCTTTGGGCTGCTAAGATCTCTCCTGCCACATTTTCTCTCTGGCGTCTGGCAGCCTCCCTGGCTTTTCCTAGGCAAGGGCCCCACATGCCCTCAAGCCCGCATGGGCTTTGAGGCCTTTCTGCTCCCATCCCCACATGGCCAGGTTGCAGGACTCACTGCTGGGGGCCTGCCTGTGTCTAAGTTCTCTTAGCTTCCCTTCCATGTCTCTCCTTCATCCTAGTCCGGACAATGTTTTCTAATCCTGAGGGCCAATGAGCCTCTCTCTTACTTCATGCTC
This sequence comes from Carlito syrichta, assembly GCF_000164805.1. Taxonomy (NCBI): domain Eukaryota; kingdom Metazoa; phylum Chordata; class Mammalia; order Primates; family Tarsiidae; genus Carlito; species Carlito syrichta. Next base: position 418,525 of record NW_007257307.1, on the reverse strand, counting down.
CCAATTCTTCTACTCCTCGGTGGCCTTGGACTTTAAAGCCCAGGCCAAGAACAGATTCGTGGTCTTCCTTCTTCTTTCTGAGCAAGTGTCTCATAATACACAGCTGGTGGAATGGAAGAAAGGCCCGAGTAAGAAGAAACATACATTGGTCAACAGTTCAAAATATTATCCCACTGCACATTCTCACAGTGCCTACCCTTGTTTTAACCTGTCCTTTTAGGTCTGTTTCTCACATTGCTGGTTTTCTGCTTTCATCTGGTGCTAGCTTTCAATGAGCCCTGAGATGTTCCTTTTATTTATTTTCCCTAATCACCCAGAAACCAGGGTGACGTTATAGCCATTCTCTTCCTCCTCCTCCATTTATTTCAATTTAATTTTTATTTATTGATGTGTCTAGAGACAAGGTGTTTTTCTATTTTCCAGGCTGGAGTGAGGTGGCGCGATCCTTACTCACTGTGGCCTTGAAATTTAAGATTCAAGCGATCTTCCTGCCTCTGTCTTCCACAGCTATCCTTTTATTTTTATGACATAAAGTTTGTAACATACAGACAAGTAGAAGAAAGGGGGAAAAATAATGGAAGGCCTCTAAGACACTTCCTGGTTGGTGAAATTTTGTTGTTTTCCTAGTTGCTTTTTTTTTTTTTGAGTCTGAGTCTCACTCCGTCACCCAGGCTAGAGTGCAGTGGCACGCTCATGGCCACCCCAGCGTTGACTTGCTGGGCTCTGACAATTCTTCAGGCTCAGCCTTCCAAGTACCAAGAACTACAGGCACATGCTACCATGTCTGGCTAATTTTTAATTAACTGTAGAGATGAGGTCTTGCCAAGTTGCCCAGGTTGGTCTGGAACCCACAGGCTCAGGCACTCCACTCGCCTCGGCCTTCCAAAGTGCTGGGATTACAGGCTGAGCCACCGAGCCCGGCCTCTAGTTGGTTTTTAACACTTACTTGGCTTATGCATATATATTTTTTTTATGTAGTTAACATGACATTAGACATAGAACTGTACACCCTGCTTTGTTCATTCAACACTATTTTTTCTTCTTATTACAAAGTCTTAAAAAACATTAAGTACAGAAAGCAGCAGTGTTGGCTCAAACCATGTCCACAGTATTGAGCACTCACTTTACTCTCTTTGTTGGTATTATACATAAATGATAGGATTATGGTTGACATCTTTGTACATGAGTGTTTTTTTCCCTACATTTCTGACTTTTTCTGAGACAGACTCCCAGAGTTGGGATGACTAGGAAGACTACCATTTGAAAAAACAGGTTATTTGCCTAGAATTTATGTAGTGCCTTTTCTCTCAATATGGAAATATTTGTGCCTGGATGTCCTATCTCATATCAAGCAGTACTTGATGCTTCTGGTGGGAAAAAAATCTAACTGCTACCGATGCAAAAACATCATACATCTTCACGAAAGTAAGGTTGGCGATGTAGAAAGGATAAACCCCAAAGCTTTGTCTGTTCCTTCCCCATTTATTCAGTGATGGTAACTTTTCTCAGGGTAGTATATACTATTTGGGTGGAAGTTCCCCACAAGCTAATTTCTTTTAGCTCCAGCTTCCAACCATGAATGGCTATTTCTGATCTCATTACGATAATTTGGCATTTGTCCATAGGAGGAGATGTCCTGTACTTACACATACAAAGTCTGACTCAAGTCGTTCCTTCCAAGTTTTTATTATTATTTTTTAATCTAAGCTGAAGCTCCATGGTGGGTTTTGCTTTAAACAAACACCCAAACCTGCCACATTCTAAGCATTGTGCTCGCCAAGCAGCTACTCTAGGCGGTTGAGCCCTTATTCCAACAATGTGTCATTGCTTAAGATGCTTTAGGCCTCCTCTTTTGAAACTACCATCAGAATCTCTGGCACATTCTTTTGGATATCCTCAGTGAAAAAAAGTCTTAATCCTTTGAGGAAGAATGGGATCTTTTGAAACTTCCAGTGGTATTCGGAATCCAATCTGAGTGGACTATGAGGAGTGGGCAGATGGACAAGATTTAAAAACACAGAACACCAAGGTACTATTTTTTGTAATTTAAAAAAATATTTCAATAGCTTTAGGGGGTACAGATAGTTTCTGGCTACACAGTTGCACTGTATAGGAGTGAAGAATTCTAGGCTTTAAGTGTAACCACCATTCTCACCTGCACGCGTTGTACCCGATGGTGATTTTTTGATTTTTTTTTTTTTTGAGTTGGAGTCTCACTCTGTCACCCAGGCTGGAATGCAGTGGTATGCTCACAGCCATTCCAGCATCGACCCACTGGGCTCCAGTGATCCTTCTGCCTCAGCCTTCCAAATAGCCAGAATTACAGGTGTGTGCTACCACGCTTGACTAATTTTTGATTTATTGTAGAGACGGGGGGCGGGGGGGGGTCTCACGAAGTTGCCCAGTCTGGTCTCGAACCTGCAGGTTCAGGCAATCCACTCGCCTCAGCTTCCCAAAATGCTGGGATTACAGGTTGAGCCACCGAGCCCAGTGATAGGTGATTTTTTAAATCTCTCCACCCCTTCATGAGAGCACCCTCCCCAAGGTATTATTAAAAAACCATGAGGCTGGTTTTCTTGTATAACTAGTAAATAGCTGAGAATATGAGAGCAATTCTCCAAGAATAAGGAATTGGCTTTTAAGTTGCAGCAGAATTGTTGTGACATGCAGATCAACTAAGGTTGATGACCAGGTTGAGATGCTTATACTCCAAAGTGCATGTGTGTATTTAATCTAGACTCATGACTTACTAGTAATACCATTTAAATTTAAATATTTCCATATTTTTAAAAGAAAACAGCTTGAGATAAAGAAAAATAAAATAAAATCTATGTGCTGAAATTCATGGGCTTAATTATTTATAACAAGCTGGTTACGGTGGCTCATGCCTGTAATCCCAGCACTTTGAGAGGCGGAGGTGAGAGGATTGCCTGAGCCCACGGGTTCAAGACCAACCTGGACAACTAGGCCAGACCTCGTCTCTACAATAAATCAACAAATTAGCTGGGTGTGATAGCACATGCCTGTAGTTCCAGCTACTTGGAAGGCTGAAGCGAAAGGATTACTTGAGCCCAACAGGTTGAAGCTGTGGTGGCCATGAGCATGCCACTGCACTCCAGCCTAGGTGACAGAGTGAGACTCTGACCAAAAAAAAAATTGTTATAACAGTCTAGGAAGGACTCTACCTCTTTTAAAACAGTATTATTATGGCCAGGCACAGTGGCTCAAGTCTGTAATTCCAGCACTTTGGGAGGCTGAGGCGAGAGGTTTGCCTGAGCCCAGAGGTTCAAGAGCAGCCTGGGCAACTTGGTAAGACCTTATCTCTACAACAGATCAAAAAATAAGCCGGGCGTGGTGGCCTGTAGTTCCAGCCACATGGAAGGCTGAGGTGGAAGGATTGCCTGAACCCAGCAGGTCAAGGCCGCGGAAGCCTTGAGTGTGCCACTGCACTCCAGCCTGGGTGACAGAGTGAGACTCCAACTCAAAACAACAACAACAGCAAAACAGTATTATTTCATTCATTTAAAATAAGTAACCCAGACTCATTACAGGAAATTTGGAAAATTTGGAATTTTTATCACTCAGAGATGTTCCCTTAGTTTTAGGTTCACAGCAAAATTGAGGGAAAGGTGCAGAGATTTCCTGTGCCCCTACCCATGCAGAACCTCCTCCATTACCAGCATCCTCTCCCCAGCATCCACCAATCCCAGAATGGTGTATTTGTTTCAACTGTTGAATCTGCATCAAGACGACATTGTCATCCAAAGTCCATAGTTCACATTAGGGTTCACTCTTATTGTACATTCTATGGGTCTGAACAAATGTATAATGATATGTTTCTATCACTAAAGTTTATACTTTTGTTTGTTTGTTTGAGTTGGGGTCTCACTCTGTTGCCCAGGCTGGAGTGGCACAGTCACAGCTTGCCACAACCTCAACATCCTGGGCTCAGGTGATGCCTCCACCTCAACCTCCCGAGTAGGTGTGACTACAGGCACACACCACCATAGCTGGCTAATTTATTTTATTTTATTATTATTATTTTTTTGTAGAGACGAAGTCTTGCTGTTTTGTCCAGGCTGGTCTCAAACTCCTGGACTCAAGCAATCCTTCTGCCTTATCTCCCCAAAATGCTGGTGTTACGGGTATGCGCTGCTGTGCCCAGTCTAAAGATCATACCTGAGAGTAGTTTCACTGCCCTAAAAATCTGCCATGCTCCACCTTTCTATTTTATTTTGATGTAGAAATATCTTATTGGGTTTTTGGAAACAGACTCCTGAGAGCTGCCTGCTGAATGCTTATTGGGGAGCGCTTTTCCGAGATGGTCCCTGGAAGAAAGTAATGAAGAGCTGCACTGTGTGTAGCAGAATCTGACTTCAGATGAAGCTGACACTGAGACTCGACCCATCCAGGAAAGCTCCAAAGCTGGAGCCGTCCCAAAGTAAGGTGAGTGGGTGGGTTTTTGTATTCTTGCATCAGCCAGTCATTGGCCCCCTAGAGGAGGCTAATTTTGGATGAGTATTTCCTCCGGCCAAGAACAATTCCCAGTGGGGGATACAGCTGCGAGCTATCAGCAGGAATATTTCCAGCCGCTGGGGAGGGGCATGTACAATGGGCAAAGACCGCATTCATTTGCAATGTCCTGTCAAAATCAGGATCCTACAGTCCCTTGAACTTTTCAGCCTACTTTTTCATGTAACATTATTTGATGAATATCTTTGAAAACATTTTCGATATCTGCCTATTTTATTATTTGAAAGTATTTATTTAGTCATCCTCTTCTTGCCGAACAATGACTTTTGGACACATTTTTGTATTACAATAAATAATATTGTGATGAACATCTTTATGTCTTTGTAATGTACATGGTGTTAATAAAAAAAGCCTACATTTAATTGAGTGCTTATCATTGATCACGTCAGGCCAATATTTTTGCTTTCCTTGGGGAGTTTTTATGGAAAATAAATGAGAAAATGTATGTGCATTATGTTACACATATTTACTTATTTGAGCCTCTTAACAACTACGTGATACAGAGACTATTATCATCTCCATTTTGCAGACAGAGAAACTGAGGCCCAGAGAGGTTAAGTAGCTCATCTAAGTGAGCATTAGAATAGAACAGGCATTGTAAATTCATAGTTTCAGCAATACACGATACTCTTTCTCCCAGCCTGCCTTTCTGGTGGTTTTCCTAAGTTTATCTCCTTAGAAGGAGAATTCCAAGGTGAAAAGGCTTGACTAATTTTAAAACTCATGATAAGAATTGCCAGATTATTTTCCAGAAGCAGTGAGAAGCTCCACCGGCAGAGTAGGGGGGTTTCATTTCACCACAGTCAATAATAAAGAAAACAAATTCTTAACAAGTAATCTTTTTTTTTTTTGAGTTGGAATCTCACTTTATCTCTCAGGCTGGAGTGCAGTGGCATGCTCATGGCCATCGCAGCCTGGATCTGCTGGACTCAGGTGACTCTTCCGCCTCAGCCTTCCAAGTAACTGGAACTACAGGCACGCACCACCACACCTGGCTAATTTTTTTAATTTATTGTAGAGATGAGGTCTCCCCAGGTTGCCCAGGCTGATCTTGAACCCTGGGTTTGGGTAGTCCTCTTACTTTTGCCTTCCAAAGTGCTGGGATTACAGGTGTGAACCACCGCACCCGGTCAGTAATCCATTTTCTTGTCTACCATCAGGCATGATGGACATCGATTATTCTTTTTTTTTTTTTTTTTTTGAGTTGGAGTCTCGCTGTCGCCCGGACTGGAGTGCATTGGCCGCTCCCGGCCACCGCAGCCTCGACCTGCTGGGCTCCGGCGATCCTTCCACCTCAGCCTTCCGAGCAGTCGGGATTACAGGCACGCGCTACCACGCCCGGCTGATATTTTGATTTATTGTAGAGATGAGGTCTCGCTGCCCAGGCGGGTCTCGAACCCGCGGGCTCAGGCCATCCACTCACCTCAGCCTCCCAAAGGCGCGGGATGACAGGCTGAGCCACCGAGCCACCGAGCCCAGCCTCCATTGATTATTCTTAAGCGGGTCTTTCCTTTGGCTTTTTTTTTTTTTTTTTTTAGCATGCTCAATTATTTCTAGATCATCTTCTAAGTGTTCACTAAAATGGATCACCTCCATTTCAGATAAGGAGTTTTTGTTTGTGGATCGACAGAATGAGGGACCGGGAGGCCTGGATCAGCAACCTCGTACTGGGTGTCAGGAGCTGTGTCCAGCAGGTGGGCAGAACCTTGAAGAATAAAGTACCCCCAAAACAGTGAAGTGATTTTTGGCAATTGGGACATTTTTCAGACCTTCTTTACGGGGGTATTTTCTAATTGCTGCTGAATTGCTTACGTAATAGAGACTTACTGAAGTCCCTTTACTTGTCACAGCTCTATTATGTGCTTGGAAAACACTGACGTTTAATTCTGGGAGGAAGTTTAGGGTCATGTGGCTCCACCCCTTATGACACAGAGGAGGAGCTTGAAGCCACAGCCACCTCTTCGAGGCCTTTCCGCCTCCTGTGAGTGGGGCCGCAGGAGCTGGGATGGGAGCTTCTGTGTTGCTCCATTCCAGGTCAGAAGAACTCTTCAGAAATGTCTTAAAAGGCACTTGGAGTTATTCTGTATTATTTTAACATTGACTTAGACTGCTCTTACTTCAAATAGCTCGAGATTTAGTTTATTTCTGAATTCTGAGAGATTTCTTTGGGAAACCAAAGGTTTTCTGCTCACTTCCGACCTTTGGCATATTGAACTTTTCTAAGTTCATTTACTTACCATCCCCCCTTCCATGCAGGTTGTTGCGAGGCTTAAATGAGCCAAAGTAAGTAAAATCCTTGGACTATTACTTCCACGGAGTAAGCAATCAATAAATATTGACTTCGATTCCTTCCCTTCTCCCGCACTCCCTGGTCTTGCTCCTTCCCAGAATAGCGTATGGTGGTGTGACCTTTCTGAGCCTCAATTTCCTTATCTGGAAAAATACAAATTATGCTTGACGATATATTCGCCACACAGGGTTTTAGCGGGGATCAAATGAGGTAATCCATTTAAAGCAACTTGCATAGCACCTGGCACAGAGCAGGCTGTCAATAATTTGTAGCTGGGATTATGTTAAACCTTGTTAATGTACTTTAAGTCAGTTGTTGAATTCTCCGGGCTGTCTAAAGAAATAGATCATATGCACTTGATTAATTTTCAGTCCTGTTGATTTATTTATTTTTCCCCAAGCTTTATTGAGGTATAATTGACAAATAAAAATTGTATATACTTAAGGTGTGATATGTGATATTTTTGCATATGGTCGTCCCCTTTTGTTCATGTTTTCACTTTCCATAGTTTCAGTTAACTGCAATCAACTGAGGTCCGAAAATAGGTGAATAGAGTACAATAAGACATTGAGAGAGCGAGAGAGAGAGAGAGAGAGAGAGAGAGAGAGAGAGAGTCCATGTTCATATAACTTTTATTATAGTATATTGTTATAATTGTTCTGTTATTTTAATTCCTTCCTGTGCCTAATGTATAAATTAAATTTTATCAGAGGTATGTATGTATAGGAAAAAACATAGTATACCTAAGACTCAGTACTATCTGTGGTTTCATACATTTACTGGGGATCTTGGAATGCATTCCCTGCAAATCAGGGATGACTCTATATGTGCAACGTGGAGTTATTCACAATTAACATATCCATCACCTCATATGGTTGCCTTCTTTTGTAGTGAGAACACTGAAGACCTACTTTTTTGGCAAATTTCATGTATAACACATTATTATTAACTATCATTACTAGGTTGTGTGTGTGTGTGTGTGTGTGTGTGTATAAGTGTACACACATACAACCTAGTAACACACACATATATATATACTTATTATTTTTCTTTCTTGTATCAGAGTCTCATTCTGCCACCCAGGCTGGGGTGCTGGTCTTGACTCCTGGACTCAGGCAATCCTCTGGCCTTGGCCTCCCAAGTGCTGGGATTACAGACATGACCCACGGTGCCTAGCCACTAGGTTGTATATTAGATCCCAGAACTTAGTCATTTCATAACTGAAATTTTGTACTCTTTGACCGAAATCCTCTCATCTTCTCTATCCTACATTCCCTGGCAGCCACCTTTTTTTTTTTTCTTTTGCTGTTTCTATGAGTTTGATTTCTTCAGATTTCATACTTAAGTGAGATCGTGCAGTATTTGTCTTTCTGTGTCTGGCTTATTTCACTTAGTGCAATGTCCTCCAGGCTCATGCATGCTGTCTCAAGCATCAGGATTTCCTTCTTTATTTTTTTCTGTCAGTCCTGTTGAATTTAGAGACAGTATACAACTGAAATAGAAAAAAGCATAATATAGATTGTATGAATGAAGTATTAATTTCAGTCCTGGTATCTTCATTTTCTGTGTTGATCTCGTCTTTTTTTCTCAACTTCTTCTTTCCTTTTGCCTCAGTCTTCATGTTTTTCTCTTGATGATCACCAAAGTAGTTCCTCTTCCTTATGATTCAGTCCTAGGAATAATTTGTGCCAGGCATGAGCGATTGAAGTTACTGTCACCAGGCTATGTGTCCTCTTGGTTGTTAAATTTATTGGATTGTTTCTCCTGGCCTCTGGCCTCTGCTGCACTTTCCTTCCTTGGGCCTGAGGGACACCACTCTCTCCTTTCTTCCTATCCTCTCCTCTCTGTAAAAAAACTTCAGGGGCATTTTCTCTTCCTTTGCCTACCACTATAAGTTCTGAAGTTCCTCTGAATTTCATGTGCCTCTCAATTCCTACTCTTTTCCTGGGCGAGCTTCTCTCTTCTTGTGGTGGCTTCATCTTTACTGTGTTGAGTTCCAAATGTGTGCCTCTGACCTAGACTGGTCAGCAAGGTCCAGTGGATGGGCCTATCTTCTTGGATGTACCACTGGCCAATTTGTAGAGAACCAGACTCATCATCATTTCCCCTCTCTGTCCTCAACCAGCTCTGTAACTCCAACCCTTTTTTTTTTTTTGAATTGGAGTCTCACTCCATTGTCCAGGTTGGAGTACAGTGGCATACTCACAGCCACCCCAGCATCGACCTGCTGGGCTCTGGTGATCCTTCTGCCTCAGCCTTTCCAGTAGCTGGAACTACAGGCATGTGCTACCATGCCCAGCTAATTTTTTGTTTATTGTAGAGATGAGGTCTCGGGAAGTTGTCCAGGCTGGTTTTGAACCTGTGGGCTCAGGCAGTGCTCTCACCTTGGCCTCCTAAAATGCTGGGATTACAGGCTTAAGCCACCGTACCCAGCCATCTCCAACCCTTAAACACGCTGCAACCACCAGTGCAAAATTTGTCAGTCCAGACAACACAGTACAGGGAATAAATTATGTATTTGGCCTTTTCCAAGTAAAATCTCTCTCACTTGTCAAATGTCATCTTCTTGATAAAGACTGATTCAACCCATCATCTCCTTTTCTGCTCCTATCTGTGTTATGTTATAGAACTGGTTTTTAGTCTATTGCTGTGTTCCATTCATGCTTCTTTTCTTCTGGACTGGGGAGGTTAGTAACATTTTTTTGGTAAAAGGCCAGAAAGTAAATATTTCAGGCTTTGCAGGCCATATGGTCTCTGTTGCAACGACTCAACTCTGCGGTTATAGCGTGAAATCAGCCATAGACAAAACAAACGCATGAGCATGGCTGTGTTCCAATAAAACTTTATTTACCGAAACAGGCGGCAGACTAGATCTGGCCCATGAGCCAGGGGTTTGCAGACCCCTATTCTAGACTGTGGACGCCTAGAGAGTTACTTCGTAAGAATTTAGAGTTTAAGAGCCTTTTGCCTCTTACAGGATGTGAGAGGTCTGAGGACCCAAAGGCAAAAGTGACTCAGTTCCTGACCTCAGGGATCTCCGGCAGAAAATTAGGCACACATGCTGTGGTTGAGGTGGGGATTAGTCTTCTAAGACTGCGGTAACAAAGTGTCACAGACTGGGTGCGTCTAAATAATAAAAATGTATTGTCCCACAGTTCTGGAGGCTAGAAGTCTGGAACCAAGGGGTTAGCAAGGTTGGTTCCTCCTGGGAGCTAGGAGGGAGAACCTGGCCCATGCCTTCCCCTAGCTATTGGTGGTTTGCTGACAATCTTTGGCGTTCTTTCTCTTGTAGATCCATCACTTCAGTCTTCCAATTTCACAAGGCCTTCTCCCTGTCTTTCCTCTGTGCCTGTCTGTCTCTGTGTTCAAATTTCTCTTTATTATAAGGACATTGGTCGTATTAAATTAGGGCCCACCCTGAAGACCTCATAGCATCCAATGTCTTAACTCATTTAAACCACAGGCTCCCCCATGAGATGCTATTATTCCCATTTATTCCACCAGTTACTGGAGGCTCAGAGTGATAAACTGGCCAGTGTAACCCAGCTGGTAAGTAACTGATTTCTAACCACTAGGCTGCCTCCCTTTCCCCATTCTGTCCCCTCTCTCCTGCCATGCTTGCCTTCTCTTGGTCCTTCTTGGGTCAATAAGTCTGCTTTTGTTCATCTCCCATCAGCCATTGCCTTTAACTTGATTATCTCTGTAAAGACCCTATGGAAATAAGATCATGCACACGAGGTGTTAGGACTTCAAAGTATCATAGTTGAGGGACACCAACTCAACCCATAATAAGGTATATATATTTACCGTTTCTATGCCAAGGGGACTTAAAGGAGGAGAAGTCATCCTGGTGGACAGTGGGGGAAAAGGAAAGAGAGGGCACAAAAACAACACAACATTTGTCTGGGCGGATGACTAATATCTTGCTAGACTAAAGAAATAGGAAAGGGAATTCCAGATTGAGCAAGCATAGGAGGACAAGATTGTAAGAGCAAGGAATGTCTGTTGAATAATTACCCTGGTGCAGCTACACAGTGGTGAGGTTGGTGGAAAGGGCTCAAGTTGATGCTAGAAAGATAAGCTGGGAAGGACTAAACCCATGCCGGCTTCAAGAGTTGCTTAACTAAATGAAGTATTGAAGTTGAAAATGGAAACTATGGTTGTGACCAATTGTGAATGAATTACCCCTGGGTCAATATCTGGGGGCTAATTGTTCCACGTTCTTGTTAGCATCTGGGAATCCAAAGGCGAATGCCTTAGTTCCTGACCCTAGGGTTCTTGGTTATCCTGCAATCTCTTCTTTCATCAGTGCTTACTTGGGCTCACAGGTCCCATGAGATTTTTGTGCTTCTGTGTGTGCTAGAAGAATGCAAGGACGGTTATCTGAAGGTCTAACTCATAGGCAAGTGTTTTCTGCTGGACACATGCGGCACATTTGTTTTTCACTAGCAATAATGGCCAGCATTTTTTGAATGTTTACTTAGAATCAGAGCATCCTATGTCTTAACTCATTTAAATCCCAGGCTCCCCTATGAGATGGTGATATCCCCATTTACTACACCATTTACTGGAGGCTCAGAGTGATAAACTGACCAGGGTAACCCAGGTGGTAAGTGACCGATTTCTAACCGCTAGGCTATGCTGCTTCCCTCTCCCCATTCTGTCTCCTCTTTCTTGCCATGCTTGTTTCCTCTTGGGCCCTCTTGGGTCAATCAGTCTGCTTTTGTTCGTCTCCCAGCAATCAGTGCCTGACATTTTGATTCTTCTCTGTCTCCTACTTCCTCCTTTCTTCCCTTATTCTCACATGCTTTCCCTCATTTCTTGAACTTTCCTTCATTCTCCCTACATTGGCCTTTGGTCTTTCCTACTTCTGGTGTCAGTGACACATCTATTTATTTATTTATTTATTTTGAGTCAGGGTTTCACTTTGTCACCATAGCTGGAATGTAGCGACAAGATCACAGCTCATTGCAGCCTCAGCCTCCTGGGCTCAGGCAATCCTTTTACCTCAGCATCCCAAGTAGATGGGACGACAAATGCACATCATGGCACCCAGCTAGTTTTTTGATTTTTTTTTTTTTTTTGTAGAGGCAGGATCTCACTATGTTACTCAGGCTGGTCTCAAACTCCTGGGCTCAAGTGATTCGCCTGCCTTAGCTTCCTAAAAATTCACCTGCCTTAGCTTCACGGCTATGAGCATAGGTATGAGCTGTGATCTGTGCTGGCTTAGATCCTGGTATTTTAAAGGACCATTCATTTTTCCTATTTCTCAATCTCTAAATTTTTACTAGTTGCCTATAAACATGTAAACCCTGCAGATCTCATAGCAACCAACCCCTGTTCTGGAGGGACGGAGGGCATTCAATGAGCTGCATGTTCAAGTATAAAAAATATGAACTGTTATTGTAGCCATGTAAATTCCATGCTGACAATAATAAACTTTTAGAAGAGTTAAGAGCATCGAGAATGCTACCATAGCGTGTGCAGTAGCACAATTTCTGCATTATTATTATTTTTTGAGTTGGAGTCTCACTCTTGTCGCCCAGGCTGGAGTGCAGTGGCACGCTCACAGCCACTGTAGCCTCGACCTGCTGGGCTTAAGCAATCTTTCTGCCTCAGCCTTCCAAGTAACTGGAACTATAGATGCCTGCCACCGTGCCCGGTTAGTTCTGCATTACTGTTATTCTGACATTTTCCACAAGTCCAACTTTACCCAATTCATTTGTGAAGATTGAGAATATTTTTCTAAGCTTGTTATTTTCTGATTCTGTCGAAGGAATAAGTTTAAAGAGACCTCATGGCTAACCATCCACAGTAGCTCGCTGGAACAAATGCCATGAACTTTATACAAAGGGAAGCTTTGCAATTTTAGAGCAGCGAGTCTTGAGAGGAATTCTGGGATGATGGTGGGTGGAAGGAGGAGTGGACAATGGGGCCATTTTCAAAATCATGTCACTAGATAAAGTTAGATTTTTTTTCCTGTAAAGCATTCTTGACGTGTCCTTGTGTATTTTTTTTTTTTTTTTCTTCTGGTGACTTTCTTGGATAGAAAATAAACAGAGCACTTTTGGCTCCTGACCAGTGTTGTACCTACAGCAAGTGACTTTTTGGAACTCGCAAGCAATGTATGTGTGCATGAATGTGCGTGTTTGGCAGGAATTTTCTGGAGAGACATGAGGCACTACTTTAATTCCCATGGATGCTGTTTGTTCCCCAGAATGGAAAATGTTCTATTTTTGGCCACAAGAATATTTCTGAGGGAAAAAAAATCAAACAAAGCATGGCCACAAGTTCATACGTGTGGTTTTCTGAGTTTCAAGATGTTTTAAGAATTGAATGTGTTTGGGGGAAGAAGAGCATCTCCGTGATGCAAGGGTTTTGGAATGAGAGAAGAAACATCCCATTTGGAATCTTGAGATGGGACTTGGGGGCCTGGGCAGAGATTGCCCAGGTGGGTAGGTCTTGGCTGAGAAGGCTGTAACTGGCCTTTGATTGCAGGTGGTAGATTGGCTGGTGTGGAGAAAACTGTCTTTTGTACTTGAAAAAAGAAAGCACCTGAAGACAGGTGTTCTCTGCCCCAGGGCTTGTAATGAACTTATCTTGGGTTATAACCTTCTATTCTCCTCCAAAACAAGGCATCCCTCCCTTGGCATTCCATGTGGCCACAAGGCTTGGAGAGGAAGGACTTCTAGGGACAGGTATCTAGCAGCCTTTGATCTCCAGACAACTCTGTGGGGCCCAGTCACTGGTGAACAAAATCTTTTTTCATCTCTTCCCTCAAAACACACTTTCCTGGGCATAGATTTTTGCTGCCACAATCTCTTTTGCTGCTCTTTGATACCCTCGAGACGAATGACTGGATGGTGGCTCATGCCTGTAATCCCAGCACTTTGGGAGACTGAAGTGGAAGGATTGCTTGAGCCCAGGAGTTCAAGACCACCCTGGCAACATAGTGAGACCTCATTTTTAAAAAAAAAAAAAAAAAAAAAAAAAAAAAATATATATATATATATATATATATAAATGAGTAATAAATAATAAATAAAATAAGCCAGGCATGGTGGCGGGAGGCTGAGATGGAAGTATCCCCTGAGCCCAAGAGGTCAAGGTTGCAGTGAGCCATGATTGTACCACTGCACTCTGGCCTGGGTGACAGGAAAAAAAAAAAATGTGGATGCTGACAGGCACCCCATTAACCATTAACCTGGTGAAGACACTTCTTCACATGAGGCACAATGCCAAGACAGCCCCACCCAGAGGCTTGTGAGGTCTTCCTGAAGGACTGGGGCCTTGTGCTGAAGTGGTTGGAGCAGTTGGGAGGAGAGATCACAGAAATCATAAAACCTTAAGCCCCTGGAAACTGAGCTGTGCCCTGCAGCTCTGATGAAGAAATGCGGGCTTGTGCAGAGGGAGCTGTGTAATTGGATACCCTGAAGCAAACCCGGGTGGGGCCCTGTGAGATGGCCTGAGATTTTCTCTCCCCGGTGTGCTGTTGAAATACTCTTGAATTCCAGTTTGTTGTTTCTTTCATCTGCTTCAAATCTAGCCCTCGGGTATAGATGCAGTCATGTTTCTAGGTGGCATTTCACTCTTGGTAGGAAGGCCCGTTCTCTCTGCTCAGGAAAAGATTCGGTATCTCTGGAGTTAGGAAAGAAAGTGCTGGTGCAAAGACCTGCTATGACTTGTTCCTGAGCATTTCTGAAGAGCCCCGCTTTGGAGAGCAACCCTGAGGTGACACCTTGTGAGCTGGGGAGTTTTTCTTCTTGGCTACAGTCTTCTGAATTGTGCGCTTGAGATGGAGAAACTCGCATTGCATTGTGTACACTTGTGTGGGTCACTGTTGCTTGGAGGCAGCTGGGTGTCTGGTACCTTTACCCTCATGTATTCAACAAGTATGCACCAAGCACTGACTGTATGCTGAACGCAGGGGCAAATACAAGACAGTCTCTGTGGATGCGGTGGTTACAATCTGATAGAGGGCACAGGCAATAAATACATCAATGTCATCCCATTCTAGGGAGTGCTTTGAAGGAAAAGAACAGAGTGTTCAGAGAGAGAGAGAGTAATATATTTCAGCATGGGTGGACAGTTATGGCCTCTAATCAGGGAGGGTGAAATTGAAGTTATCATCAAAAGAAGCCAGTAATGTGGAGAAAGTGGGATGGAAATGAGATTATCAGATAGCAGAAACAGCAAGTGCAAAGCCCCTGAGGTGAGAAAGTCAAGTATGTCTGAGGAACCCAGTACATCTGTGTAGTCGGAGCAAAGTGAGTATGTATGAGAAAGGCCTGAGATGAGTTTGGAGGGTTAGCCATGGGACTGGATCATGTAGTGCCTTACAGGCCAAAAAAGGAGTTTAACTATTTTTTTTTAAGAGATAAACGTGTCTTTATTCACAGATGATATTATTTGATTTGTAGAAAACTGCAGGGAATCTACCAGAATTTTTTTATTTTTTTTGAATTACTAAAAAAATGAGTTTGGCAAGGTCGCAGTACACAAAATATAAAAGGTACAGAAACAAGCAGTGAACATTTTGCCATCTGTATATATTTTTTGGTGAAGTGTCTGATAAAGTCTTTGATTTTTTTTTCATATTCAATATTTTTTATTATGGTTTTGTGGGGTACAGTTAAGGGTTAGGTGTACAATTATGTTTCATTCAGGCACCCTGTTGATAAGAGGTGTTTCCCCATCCCCAGACAGATATTTGCGACTGTTAATCCCATCTCCCTCCCCCGCCCATAGTTTCCCACTACTGTCAGTCATTTTCTTATAGTATTTCATTGGATATTCAAGGTCCATTATATGAGTGAGAACATGTGATACTCGGATCTTTGTTTCTGTGAGAGGTCACTCGTATTATAGACTCTAGTTCCATCCAGGTTGCTGCGAAATTCATGATTTTGTTCTTTTTTATGGCTGCATAGTATTCCATCGTGTATATGTACCACATTTTTTAAATCCAGTCCTCTTTTGATGGGCAGCATGGTTGCTTCCAGGTTCTTACTATTGTGAACAATGCTGTGATAAACATACATGTGCAGGTATCTTTTTGATAGAATGATTTGAGTTCTTCAGGGTATATTCCCAATAGGGGAATTGCAGGGTCATATGGGAGGTTGATTTTTAGAGCTTTTAGGAATCGCCACACTGCTTTCCACAGAGGTTGCACTAGTTTACACTCCCACCAACAGTGTAGAAGAGTTCCCTTTTCACCACACCCTCTCCAGCAACTGTTATTTTTTGAGTTATTGATAATTGCCATTCTGACTGGCATTAGGTGGTATCTGAGTGTAGTTTTAATTTGCATCTCCTTGATGATTAGTGAGGTTGAAAATTTCTTAATGTGTCTTTTGGCTGCTCAGATGTCTTCCTTTGACAAGTGTCTGTTTATAATGGGGTTGGTTTTTTTTTCTTTACAGCATGTTGGAGTTCCTTGTAGATCAAAGATGTTAGGCCTTTGTCAGACCTGGAGTTGGCATATACTTTTTCCCAGTCTGTAGGTTGTCTCCCTGATCTCTTGATGGTTTCATTGGCTTTGCAAAAGCTTGTCAGTTTAATGAGGTCCCATTTGTCTATCTTATCTCTTATGGCCTGTGGGTTTCGGGTTTTGTTCAGGAATTGAATGCCA